>NC_062542.1:12086329-12301329 GCF_022655615.1 Tachysurus fulvidraco
TTATTATTATTATTATTATTATTATTATTATTATTATTATTATGATGTAAGAAGTCTACAATGTCAGTAAGATTTCTACCACAGGAATGGCTTCGGGATTTAGAACTTTTACAACCTATATTTTTTGTCTTATTAACTTCAGGAGAATGGGAAAATAGTTTTTTTTTTTACAAATTGCATACATTTTAATAAATTGTTAACAGCTGGTGTTAATTGTTGTCACTTCTTTACAACATCTGATATTCACTCATAAAGTGAATGAACATTAATGGTCTATATTGTGTTTGTGACACATGTGAAGAATACCAGTGAAGTAATACAATCCAGGATTTGCGAACTCTTGAGATATGTACAGTATCAAGCGTTCTTGGTATTTCACTCAGGTTCATTTTCATTTTCAACGATCATTTCTAAAAACCAACTGTTTTCGGAAGAGACCCCACATGCCAGGTGTAAATCTTTAGGGATTTCTGAAAACGATGACCAGGCAAAGCTGAACAAAACATCAGCGCATCATTATCCAGCTGGATACAGGTTTAGCATCCTTTCTTCCTCCATACGAGATGTATCTCCCCCAAACTTTCTCCGATTAATCTCTGATTTGTAGTTAGTCGGCTGTGCCTCATTAACATATTATTTAGCTAACATTCTGCTTGCTTTGAAATATCACTTTCATAAGTCACTGACAAAACAGTGTACACAGACATTTTGAGGTTTACAGTCACCAAGCATCCATCTGTTCTGTTCGGCGCTGGGTTTATGTTCCACCATCACTCTGCTCCTTCGGGTAATAAAGGCTTTCGTCATCTGGCAAATGAGCTTTATTCTCATGATTCTAACATCATGCAGCGTCTGCTCGGTTAAACATCATATCTGCAGGCAGACAGGCAGGCAGGTGTTGTCTCTAATTCGGGGTCTTCCAAAAATCACAGCCACGGGTCATAGCTGAGGTTAATACACTGTAAGGAGATTGATTTATTTATTATTTATTGATTTATATACATACACAATAGTTACTACATAGACTGAACCACACAAATTACTATACGATGGGTATCATATACACAGAACTATACTATATAATACAGACCAAAGGCTCATCAAAATGTGCTTGTTATTACTGTATTATCATTTCTATATATAAATACACAAATTAATTAAATTAAAATTAATACAAGAATTAATACACAAATAATACACAAAAGCTTTTGTATTCTTATTAGGATTCTTTAAAAAATCTGCCTCAGCTGAGGTCTGTAGAGGATAATTTATTACTTAACCAAACAAGTATGGGTTAAAACTGCCAATTAGCAACATACACAGGACTAAGAACTAGAACAATATTAAAAAAAAAAAAAAAAAAAAAAAAATGGAGGTAAAGCAATGAGAGTCTGACTTTGTATCTTAATTCATTCACCGTTTACTATATAGACTGTACTATACATGTATATATTACAGACTATACACAGTTTACACTATTTATCTAAATGTGCTTGTTATACTGTGTTATCATTTTAATTAACAATTAATTCACAGAAATGTGTATGTAGATGATTGAATTAACTTACAATGCAATACAATAACAATACAATAGAACGACAATGGATGTTTGGTTCCTCTGAAGTCTGGTTCCTCTGAAGGTTTCTTCCTCTTCCATCTAAGGTAATCTTTCCTTGCCACAGTCACCTCAGTCACCTCAGGCTTACTCATTGCTTTAAATACAAACACATTTAAATACGTACAATATGTCTTATGTTTTGTAAAGCTGCTTTGAGACAACATCCATACAAATACAACTGAACTGAATTGAATTGTCTCAAAGCATTGAATTGTCTCTTTACAGGAGAGAAAAAAATTCTAAATAAAAATGATTAAGTTTAAAATATAAATTTACATTTATCCCAAATGATTAAGCCAGAGGCAACAGTGGCAAAGAAAAACTCCCTGAAAGTATACGGTGGAAAAACCTTGAGAGGAAGCAGACTGAAAAGGACACTCTATACACTATCGACTCTTTACTATTTAGACTGAACAACACCTATTGTATATAATATAAAGTGATAAATATATAAGTATAATATAGCACATTTTTTTGTTTCATCGATACACTTACAATAGTCAGTCACATTGTCATTAGACAACCATTAAATTACACACTACATCCACTGCCTCAATCCACACAATTGCCATTTCCCTGCATTTCAAAGAACATACAGTAACAAATTTTTCTTCCATTTCTAAGAGTTAGCACTGTTGAACTCATTTCTGCTTTTATCAATCATCTGACTTTAATTTGCCTGTGCGCATTCACAGACCGATTTTGATAACCTGCCATTACTTACTTTTGAAACCGACCCGCTCAGGCCTGTCTGCCGAACACGGCCGGAAAATGAATCACACTTACAGGCTGTATTTTCAAGTAATACATCAGTCACTTGCCAAAAAATGTAGCACTCATGCTAACACGGAGTGAAAATAAGCCCTTGTCCTACATCAAAGACCTTTTCAACAAAAAAAATCCTGATCAGCTATATAATTTTTTTTTAGATTGATATTAGCCTTGTACTAGTACTGTCTATGATTATAACGAATCTGTGTTCTGAAGCCGATTCAGTGGAGCTCTTTAAAGCTTGTCTATGTTATTTCTGTCGTACAACTAAATGCTATGCACTGATCCCACTTGTCTTAAAAAAAAAAAAAAAAAAAAAAAAAAAACATGAAAGTGTCGTTCTTTGAAAACTTCCCTGGCTTTATAGATGTATGGTCAAACTAACACAGTTTAAAACTCAGAGAAAGAAAAAGCAAGAAAGGGTTCACTTACGATTGAAAGTTCTTATCTATTAATTATTATTTAACATCAGATACTGAAATCTGTTTTTTTGTGACTTTACTGCTGCATAATATTAGTTTCCAAAAATTTAATTTTATACTGTAAAAACAGAGCACATGTCATACCTGTCTTTAAACAGCTGCACTGGATAGTAGTATCTGCAAAAATTTAAAATGATTTCTTATATGAAATCCTTACTGCAAAATACAGACAAATTGAGTTTGAAAAGACTCTTATTTTGTTAATGCAAACTACTTTAGAATAAGAAATCATATATATATTCCAGGAGCAGGAATATTAGATGATTTTTCAGCTATTAGCTATTTCTGTCCATATGTTACAAACCTTTTGGTTTATGTTCTTTGGTGAATTATGGAAACACTGCAATACGTGTCCATTGATCTGCAAATATATTTGATCATCTAGCCTTTCAGCTGTACTTCATTAACCTGGTTATGTTTCTTACATATACCCAAACATCATCTAATCAAAACACAGCTAATGTCGCTAGTCTTTAACCTACGAAACTGCTAGCTTTGCTAATAACCCATGCTATTTTTCCACAGCAAATATAACCGCAATATAGTCTGCTGTTTTTTGTTGTCTACAGTATTTTTTTTTCTCCATTGCTAACACGGACCCAGTACACACATTACCCGGAGCAGCTGTTTCTTTCTGCTGCTGACTCGGCTAATTATCGTAATTAGCTAAATATGCCTTGGTTCAAATTTACCCTGCGATGGGATTTGGCATCTTATGAAAACCACGTCACTGCCCTGGATATTAGTCTATGAAGTTATAAGCTAAGGAAAGCAAGTGTTTCAAGGTATGTGTGTGAGATGGAAACTTGCAATCAACTTGCCATAAAATGTAATTAATTTACAAGAAAACACATCTTAATGTGTCTACCCAATTAGCTAATGGCGAATACACTTTAAAGCGTATTAGAGATGCCCTGAGGAAACAATGACACTCTTTGGTGTCTTTTAGTGCCCTTAACTTCAGACACTTTGCTCTAAAACCTATATAAATGTGAAGAAAATATATTTATTGCCTAATTTCCCATGTGAGGAGACAGGTGTTAGCTACTCATTGAGCACCTGCAAGACATGAGACTGCTGAAAGGTCACACCATCATAAGCAAGAACAAATTCATCTCTCAGAAGTCTAGACTGAAGTCTGAAAACTCCTTATGAAGAAAAACACATCAGATTAGCAATTCAAACTGAACTCCGAGCTAACCCTCTTCAATAAATCACTTTGTTTTTAATAGCTGATGATGTTCCAGATGCTGTATAAATCACTTTATTTCCATGAAAACCGACATCTGATTGAATTATTAAAACTTATGTCTGCTATGTAAGATGTTATGGAATGCAGAGCAATAAAAAGTCAAATCTCCAAGCTTTCATCAGTGCTTACAGAGATTATTGGTTTACCAATCACAGCGTATAAAGAGATTCTGCAGAATGTGCATCTATATAAATGCAATGAAGTGCAATCCGGCCTTGTTTCATTTCCAAACTTTAACAAACTTCAAAACTTTGCCACGTGGGAAAAGCGTCGGTCGGAGATTTATTCATTCTGCTGCTTTTCACTGTTGATAACTTTTGATTTAAGCAAACAGTTAATGAATGCCAATTACAAGGTCACATACTGATGCTGTGTTTACATTTTCTGGATTTATCAGACATCTTTATTGAGGGTGAAATACAAAAATGCTTTTGAATTTGAATTTGAAAAGCAAATCCTGAATGAATGAAATGTATTATTATTATTATTATTATTATTATTATTATTATTATTATTATTATTATTATTATTATTATCATTATTATTATCATCATCATTATTATTAATAATGATGATGATAATAATAATGATAATAATAATAATTATAATAATAATAATAATAATAATAATAATAATAATAATAATAATAATAATAATAATAATATTCATTTTCTACCACTTATCCAAACTTCTCGGGTCACGGGGAGCCTGTGCCTATCTCAGGCATCATCGGGTATCAAGGCAGGATCCACACTGGACAGAGTGCCAACCCATCGCAGGGCACACACACACTCTCATTCACACACACACACACACACACACACACACACACACACACACACACACACACACACACACTACAGACAATTTTCCAGAGATGCCAATCAACCTACCATGCATGTCTTTGGACCAGGGGAGGAAACCGGAGTACCCAGAGGAAACCCCCGAGGCACGGGGAGAACATGCAAACTCCACACACACAAGGTGAAGGCGGGAATCGAACCCCCAACCCTGGAGGTGTGAGGCAAACATGCTAACCACCATTTAGTGTTATCGAGCTAACAGTTATCCAGTCAGTGAGTAGCACAGTTCTGTGTTTGAAGACTTTTTATGTTCTTCACCTGTCTCTGCGCCATACTACGGAAGTCCAAAGAGGTCATGCATTATTAGATTTTTTAGTATGTGATGAAATGCTAAACATTTTTATAACCCTTTTCATTAAAAAAAAAATATGGATAAAGTAAGATTTAAGAGATACAACATTGTATTAAGCTAGAAAAAAATAAAATTCATTTTACTGTAGGAATATGAAGATATTCCTCTTCAAAGTCATTATGTCTGTAATATAATTTATCCAAAATAATTATGTCGTGATCACGACAAAACAACCTAGAAAAAATGTATTCAAGAGGAAACAAGAAAAATATATATAATAATGGACATCTTTGGACATCCGTACCATCATCTCTTGTGTCGATTACTCTAATGTGTTCACCTGTACTATGTCATCTCTCCTAGATCAGCTTATTTTTATCTGCCCTTATTCTGCCTGTAATATTAAGTCTGAGCTTTGTTCTCTTTATTATCTCTCTAAAATGGATTACAAATTCATATCAATTACCAAATCAGAAAGACGTCCTGACGTATAACTTAGCAGGATGTAATGTAAGGTTTGTTTGTTTTTTTTTTCCCCCTTAAGCGCTCATTTAAACCCCGACAACTAACAAGCTCAGTGACATTTTTTACAAAGAAGCTTGATCAAGTTCCCTTCTACTGTTTATGTTTTCATAATCAGTCGTGTTAAGTCTCCCAATTAACAGTGTTAAAAGCCTTGCTTGAGATTTAATGAGGCTGTGCTTTTATCCTTGCCTTCAAGTGAGAATTTTAAACACCTGCCAAAGTGCTAACATGCCTCGCGGCAGATCAACATGCCAGGTGATTTCACATTCACACTTATATATTCACTTTTTGACATTCTGTGTAGATTTAATTTTTTGACATGTTTACATAAAACAAATGTAGATTTTAAAGATTTACAATAAAAAAAGATTTTGGTGTCCATGTTTCAATACAGTATACAATACAGACTATGGGCCAATAGTGACACAGGTTCCCAGTTTTAACTGATGCCGTAAAAATAATGATGAGAACAATTATTGAGTGATCACCTTTGACTTCAGCCATGTATGCTACTGTAAACTACTAGTTTGAGTCATGCAGCCTTAACATTCTCACTAATTAGCTGTAATGTGGCACAAATTGGGCCCTAACCAACCAATAATGTCATTAATCCAATCTAGTGTGGGACGTTATGATCCTTTATTTCCTCTACTTTGTCTTTCATTAGCCGAATTTTTTTCCTTCATCATTCCTTCATCAAAAGCCAGGTGTCTTAAAAGATCCTCTGCATTTGCTCGGCTAACCCGTCTTAAGTAAGAAGTGAAGAAATAATGATGAGGAGGAGGTTTTATTCTTAGTCTACATGAATAGCAGATGGTCCTGCTGTCGTGTCCTTCCACAGTGTCCTCTGCTACAGGATAGTCTGTGTGTATGTGTGTGTGTGTGTTAGTGCCAGTCGTGATGTTTGTGAAGAGACAATATGCATCTCAATAAATGAGGTGCATTATAACTTGTAGTATTAACCACTTGGCAGTGCTTAGTCCCAGTAAACCTCATTTAGTTTCACAGCAACAATGCGGAAACCTTCATTTTAAAATCCCTGAACAAACCTATTGAGATTAAACATTAACATTTCTGATGTTATTTTAACCTGAAGGTCTGTTCCCTGCTCTGGGATCCTCCTGATAGAGGATGTGTGTGTAAATGTTGAAATAAGAGATGAAGGATGGCATGTGATTACGAGGATACAAAAACGAGCTGCTCCTGCAGAAGTAAATTGATCTAATTTATCAAAGTAGTAAAATTGATGTAATGCATCAAATGATATTCACTCTCAAATGCTCCTCATGTTCTTAGTAAATAGCTCAAAATCACACAAAGGTGATCACTCTTCCTTGTCCTGAAATAAATGCATTCCAGATCTTTTTTTTTTTTTTTTTTTCGCTTTACTTGAGCATTTTTTTTTATTATTTCACACCTCACAAATAGATCAGGATTGACAGACAACCCAAGCTGCAGTATCTCAATCCAAGGAGACACTGGGTGTAATGCATTGCAGAGATGTTCCAATTAGGACACATCAGTACATCACAAGTGAAACGCTTATAGCAGGTTACATAAGTGATGATCAGAGCAGATGATATGCAGTATAAACAGGAATGTTTAATATGTTGGAAACCTTTGTCGAGTTGCTGTACAGATATGCAGATCTTACATTAGAGATACAAATGATACAATACCAATACAAATTATTTCTTCAGAATAAAGCTTCTGGTTTTAAATAATCCACAGATTTATAGACAAGGTTTAAAAACAAACAATGTTCATGTTTATTAATATTAATCTACAGCATTCATTCATCCTTAGTATCTGCCTGGTTTGGGTCACAGTGATTTAAAACAGGCTATTAGTTTGTTTAGAAATTTTTGATATAGAAACTAATACATTAGTTAGAAAAGTTTAGTTATGAAATATCAAGGACAAGAACAAACGAAAAAAGTTTCATTGTCAAACAGGGAGACTGCGATAGATGTAAACAGAATAAATTCAGCTTTGTGAGAACAAATTGGGAAGGTCTTCATAATAAACCAATGGCTCAAATAGTTAAAACTTTGGGTTGTTAAATGGATGGTTGAAGGTTCAAACTGCCTTTTTGTCCCTTGAGCAAGGTCCTTAGCGCTCTGCTGTATCATGGCTGACCATGACCTCTGAACCCCCTAACTTTCTAACTGGGAAAGATGTGAAGAAAAGAATTTCATAGTGCAGTGTATATGTGTGTGTGTGTGTGTGTGTGTGTGTGTGTGTGTGTGTGTGTGTGTGTGTGTGTGTGTGTGTGTGTGAAATGCAAATCTGATCCGAAGTCTTTGACTGTCATTTGCCATTTTTGAAGGCCATGGTGCATGCTGGGAGTTAAAGTTTGTGGTTTCGTTTGAATTGAGATTCATTTAATTGAGTAAAGTAGGTGAGGCTGAGTAACTATTATTATTATTATTATTATTATTATTATTATTATTATTATTATTATTATTATTATTATTATATGCATTAAAATGAATGTGTTAAAAAATATTAAATTAAAGATGTTTAGTAATGTTTTAAAGACAAGGTCTTTTTTTGGCCGTTAGATTTTAAGATCACATACTGTATGGACCTGTTGTGATATTTGAATAATTGTGTTATAATCCAGTGAGGAATAATTGAATGTTACTATTATATTAGTAAAAGCAATTAGGTGGATCGTTTTTTTTTTCCTTACTGTCATGCAAATCTTTATATATTACAACATTGTCCCTCTGTGAATAAGTATGAGATGACCCGTGTGCCACAGGAGGAACTCTGAGGCAACGACTAATATTACAGTGTGGTTTTAAATTGAAAAAGGGATTTTTCAACAACATTTTGTGAAACAGAGTAACAGTTTGAGCAATGTGCTATAAACCGTTAGAATGCAGCAACACAGAGGCTACAAAATGTAAACGAAAAACAGCCAGGGGCTAGGGCTAAATTACAGACACTTGAGAAGCAGCAGTTGAATAGTGGTGAGTCATGGGTGGCTGGGTGAGTAGCTGCTAAAACAAAAGGAGATGAACAAAAACACAAAACGAAATGAAACTGCAATGCTGTGGAGAGCTCTGGATTCGTTAAAAATAGCAAACATTGTGCCTGGAAAATTGGGGCGCCTACAAAACACTGTTTATTCTTTGCTAAATCCATAATTGCTAAGTTGTCGCCATCATTTTGGCTTGAGAGATGATCCACAAAGGACAGAGAGACATATGAGAGACATGTTGAGGATAAGAGACGATGAATAAGACATCGGCCTTAGCTTGTATCACAATAAGACTTAAATTTAGGAGCCAGATCAAGGAGCTGATTTGGACTGAATAGCCTAATTACATCATTTTGAACTCAGTGATGGTTGGATGTGATGTCAGATGAGGGGCTTAAAATGTAATATCTATTAATGATTTGACAATTAAGTGATTTGTGTTGAGCAACATTATATTATTTGAGGTCTTTGATGGCATAATAAGAAGGATGTAGAGCAAGTTATTAGTTATAAGTTTACGCTTGGCACTCTTCTCCCCATAGACCAAAGACGTGCATCGATGGCTGATTAACACTCTTGATCTCTAGATTCTATGTGCTGTGTAATTGTGCCCTGTGATGTGTTGGCACCATGTCCAGGGTGCCCCACACCTTGAGCCCTGGGTCATTTGGGAAAAGTTCTAGGCCCTTGGAAAAAGCTCTAGGCTCTCCGTGGCTGTGTAAGATAATAATATTAATGCATAATATTATATATAATATATAATATTATGATTATATGTAAGTTAATTTCCGACAGATTAAAAAAAAAACACTATTGCTAGTGATCTGTTCAAGTACCCTATGATTCAAGACAAATTAAGCATAATTATAATAATTTGTGATAACAGACTAGAAAAGAACAACAAGCCATTAGTAGTCCTAAACATCAATGTCGTAAATAACATGCAATGTATAGAGCTTGTAATCAGGAACTACAGCATAGGCTCTATTTCCTTCTGTAACAGTAATGGAGATGTCCAGCCGTCTAGCACCAAATTTAAAAAAGAGAGAAAAATAAATTCAGATTTTTGCTATCCAGTCATCGTCAAAGTCTACCCACTGGCATCTACATCACAATTCATTATCAGAGAGTAAATGTAATATTTTTTTCTTATTATTAAATAAGCCACAAGGTTTGTGGGGATAAAAAAGCCTTGATGTGGTGAGAGTTGTTTAATAAACAAATAAACAGAGCTCTTAACACTGACATGAATCATTCTTTGGTCAACGCACTTGAAGTGATTCATTTTATGTGTCGAGTTTTGTAAGTGAATATGATTACTTGAATCAGTTTGTACTCGACTGTAATAAGTGCACTTGAGGGAAGTGCATGAAATATTCAGTGCTTTTCTTCAGTGAGATATTCTTGAATCGTTGCATTAAATAGTCAGCATTTGATCTCTTTGCCTTTGGGACATATAGTGTAAGGCATAGGACATAAAGGAAGATTTTTAGCATTTGCTTTTGAAAAAACTTAACCTTGAAATGCAAATCAAGCTGTTCAGCTGTTTTGCAAAATAGCAAGGTGTATACCAATAACTGGAATAGTGGAATACTGAATACATGGATATATTTATACTATAAAACCCTAGCATATAGGTCATCATGTAGTTGCCCCTGTTACAACTGAGTGCCTCTGTTTGTTTGAGTCCTTCTAGGTCTTATGCCCCTGATTTGTAAAAAAAAAAAAAAAAAAAAAAAAAGCCTGTGAAAATCATTCACAAATACACACACACAAAAAAAAAAATGACATGGCACGAATATATAAATAATCAAATGACAAACCAATAACTCAATCAAAACATAAATGAATTAATTAATAAATCAATCAATAATGAATCCTAAATAAAAGTCAATCAATAAGCAAGCCAATAAATAAACAGATAAATAAATAAATAAATAAATAAATAAATAAATAAATAAATAAATCTAATTTTATTCATAATTAGGGTTTTCGTCCTAGAAAATTTAGCACCTAAAATCTAGACAAAATTTTCCTCCGGACTAATTTTTTTAATCTTGCCTAGGATTACTTTTTACCAATGTTAATTTACCATGCTGCATGTTAGGTATAGATCTGGTTCAACAAACACGGTAGTAAAAACAGTCAACTGCTTAATTACAAACTCTTATTGATAATATAGAGTACTGCATGTGTATTAGGTCCCACATTTTGACTGCATACGCGGTTTACATTTATGTTTACGATTATATTTACCTTCTTATAGTACTATTAATAACCGTACATGTTGTTTTGTCTGTGGTCGGTTTTTACAGCTTGCTACATTTTGTACCACAGAAGAGTCAACTTATCACTTATTAAAAAGACATACAGTTCTATACCAGATCCAGAGACCAGACCAGAGATATTAACTAGATTTGATGGTTAGCTTTGGTGGTCATCTTATGTCCCAACTCTATGCCTCAGGTCCCTCGGTTAGTGAAAAGACATGCATTGCAGGCTGATTAGTATCTTTTGTCATCAATTGTCCATAGTGTGTTAATGGATGTGTAATTGTACCCTGTGTTAAGACTGACATCCTGTCGAGGTTTACCCTGACTTGTGCCCTGAGCCTCCGAGAAAAGACGGTAGGTTCCCGATGACCTTGTAGTGGCGTAGATAATGGAAGGGTGGATGGATGGATGGATGGATAGCTATAATTGTAGTGGAGATGGAAAAGAGGAATATTTCTTCAATTAAATTCAATTGTTCTTTACTTTTCCACTTAAAAGTACTAGTTTTGCCTTGTAGTAACAAAAGTAGTAGTTTGCCTTAAATTACTTTTAAAAAAATTCATCTCATCTCATACCGCTTTATCCAAACTACCTCGGGTCACAGCGAGCCTGTGCCTATCTCAGGCATCAAGGCAGGATACACCCTGGACGGAGTGCCAACCCATCGCAGGGCACACACACTCTCATTCACTCACACAATCTGGACAATTTTTTCAGAGATGCCAGAGATTTCCAGATTAATCTACCTTGCATGTCTTTGGACTGGGGGAGGAAACCAGAGTACCCGGAGGAAACCCCCGAGGCAAGAGGAGAACATGATAACTCCACACACACAATGTGGAGGCGGGAATCGAACCCCCAACCCTGGAGGTGTGAGGCGAACGTGTTCAATAATTTGTTATTATTGTCTGCAACCCCGCTTATAATCATTTTATTGCAAGCTAGAATGTAGTATTTCTGCTTCAATTATTTATTATTGTTACAATATTTGTGATGAATTTCTTCACCATGCTTTATATTCCAGTTCCGGGGAGAACATGCAAACACCGCACACACAAGGAAGAGACGGGAATCGAACCCCGACCCTGGAGGTGTGAGGCGAACGTGCTACCCACTAAGCCACCGTGCCCCCTTCAAAGAATTCATATAGTACAGAATTTGAAAAATGTCAGCATTGTTTATATTCACAATGACTCATTTATATACATGGAACAAGTTCAAATGTTTAATTTTGAGTTGTTTTAGGAATTTAAAAGTTTCTGATTAAATTTGTCCCCAGCATCCATACCAAGTTAATGTCACTGTTAATTCATCAGAAGAAAATAGAGGAAATGTTTGTGATACCTAGTGATGATGCATTTGTGACTTTTTTCAAGCTAAAAGAGTTCCTGATACAAAGAATCCAATACAAGAAAAACAATCATTCCATATATCTTTGTTGTTGAGATGAGGACTTCACCAGCATCTGATCTTAAGAGCATATGTAGTTGTATAGAATTTTTAACAATGGACATCGTCTCAAAGCAGCTTTACAGAACATAAAAAATATACTAGAAAAAGTTTAAGATTGATATTAGAATTATATTTAAATGTGTATTTATACCCAATGAGCAAGCCTGAGGTGACTGAGGTGACTCCCTTTGTCATGAATTGGCCTGGACTTTTTCCTGTTTGTACACTAGGGGGACATTCTTGCAGTTTGTTTATCTGTACCATGTGTCTTTGTTTTTGTGTGTGTGTGTGTGTGTGTGTGTGTGTGTGTGTGTGTGTTACTTATCCGGTTCCACCTCTGCACACCTGTTCCTTGTGTTTCAATGATTGTCACCCCTATTTATACCGGTTGTCTTGCATCTGTTTTTTGCTGAGTCCTTGTGTTTATGTCACTGTTTCTGTGTTTCCAGTTTCCTAGTATTTCTAGCCCTTTGTTATTTTTTTTCCCTTAATAAACCCCATTTTTATTTTATCCCTGCACTTGTGTCTGTAATTTTATCTGTTAAGAAACCAACCTTCTCTGACAACCTTAGATGAAAGAGGACGAAACCTTGAGAGGAGCCAGACTCTCCTTAAAGGAACCCTCATCCTTATTTGGGTGACACTAGAGGTTGTGATAATAAACTGTTATTATGAATAATATCCCTTCTACAGTCATATACAGTCCGACGATTGTGTATTGATTAGGAGGTTGTTGACCACATGTAGTTGATATCTTCTATTTGAATATTTGAAATCTTCATGAAGTGGAATCCAACTGGAGTTGGTACATCTCTAGATGCCACAGGATCCTCACAGGGTTGGCGTCTTCTCACTGAAGGTCTGAAGGTCCATGAAGAGGAACACATCTAGAGCTGACATAATCTGTGGCTGCCTTGGGATGGGTAGAAAAAGAGAAGCAACTGAAGAGGAATAAGTGTAGCTACTGTTCATAATGTTAAGCACTATATTAACCAGAAAAGAAAAGACTTAGTTTGGGTTAATATATGATTTTTTTGCTTTTGCACTAGTGTTTTGGAGGTTGCCTCACAATGTTTTGACAACCTTCAGCTTCTCCAGAATGCACTTTGATGATTTAAATATGGGTTAAACATCTTGACTAGAAATTTAGAGTACAAATTGTAAAATAGTTTTAATGAAAAGCTTTAATAAGAAAGTTTTAAAAACGTTCTAAATTTTAAATGACATTCTGTGTTTAAATCTAGGTCCTGTTCTGACATGAAAAAAATGAAATGCAATTTAAAAGATATGTGGTAAGTATCAAATTTTGAATATAACTAATCACTAAATATATAGTAAACACTCACACTTCCTGGCTAAAGTTTATTCAAAGGCAGAAAAAGGGCCTCCATTGGGACCTTCACCCCCTCCCTCCCCAACCCCACCCCCAAAAAAGTGTCTAATGGCTTTGTCCTGTCCGAAAGCCGCAATTGGTTTATGATGCAATCTTTCGTAAGAAGGCATACTGGGCGGAGACACAATTTGAATTATTATTCAAGGACAATTCTAGATATCCATCTCTCAACTCCTCTCTTTGTGTTGTGTGTCCTAATATCATGTTATCCATTTTACTAGCTTCATGATCCTCAAAGAGAATACAACAGTTATCAGTGTGGAGTTGCTTCTCATGTTGGCTTTCTGAATGTACTAGGTTTCTAATCTGTAGATGAAAGATTCTGTTCAGTGGCTGTGGGATTCTTCTAGCATTTTGTTACATATAAGATAAGGCTCTAATGTCTGAGTATGCAACAGTCAGAGTCATTTTGAGATCTGGGGCATGAATGTTTTAACATTACAGCTGACAAAACTATAAAGTGCATTTAAAGCTTAACTTTAAGCATTTCTAGTTTAAAGTGCATTTATAGCTTTTGACACTACACTTAAAGGTTCATAAAAACTCTTAGATAATTAGAAAGTTAATTTTTGCACAGATGGTAAATTCAGACAGAACAGCATTAATTCTAGATTTATTGCATTTTGAGCCTATTATGAACAAGAAGTTTTATCCAGTAAGTTTGATTTTTCTGAAAATATTCTGACATTTCATACAAAAAAAAGACTGCTAGCTGAAGAAGAAGGTGACAGCTGACTAGCTACTCTAATGTTTAAATTTCTGAATTAAAAAAATTATACAGTGACGTGACATACGGCTAAGTATGGTGACCCATACTCAGAATTCGTTCTCTGCATTTACAGTAACCCATCCAAAGTGCACACACACAGCAGTGAACATGCACACCGTGAACACACACCCAGAGCAGTGGGCAGCCATTTATGCTGCGGCGCCCGGGGAGCAGTTGGGGGGATTCGATGCCTTGTTCAAGGGCACCTCAGTTGTGGCTGGCCAGAGACTCGAACACACAACCTTCGGGTTACGAGTCAGACTCTCTAACCATTAGGCCACGACTGCCCTCTACAGAGAATAATACAGAACATTATACTTGATATTTATTTGCATACACAATCAATATTTACATAAATCTAATTCATAGCTATGTATTTAGATATAATAATGCATAAAACATTTCTGGATTATCAACTGATACTACAAGTTCCATGTAATTCAAGGATCAAGTAACAAGAATCAAGGAAGGTTTATTGTCTTTCCAGAACATGTTGTTTGAGTACAAGTGATAGCAAAAGTAAAATGTCATAAAATCCCACTAATACTGATACAGTTGAGATTACAGTTATATTACTGACAATTTAATTGTAAAGTTGGTCACAAAGTCTTACTGGGCACAAGGTGAGAGAATTTACCTGGATCAGAAACAGTTATTACAGGGTACCGTACACACAGACAAGTAAACTGTTATTTACCCAGGAGATAAATGTATACATTTGTGGGGGCAATGGTGGCCCAAGTGGTTAAGGCTCTGGGTTGTTGATTGGAAGATCAGGGTTCAAGCTGCCACTGTTGGGTCCTTCAGCAAGGACCTTAACCTTCACTGCTCCAGGGGCGCTGTATCATGGCTGACCTTGCGCTCTGACCCCAACCTCCAAAGTCGGAATATGTGAAGAAAGAATTTCACTGTGCTATAATATATATGAAACAAAACACAGGCTATTCAATTCTATTTCAAATGTATGTCCTGAATTTATAGATTTGAATTGAATTGAATAGATTTGAATTTAATTAAAACACTAAATTTTCCTAAAAGTTCATAATGTACTGTTTATTATATATTATTATTATTATTATTATTATCAATAATAATAATAATAATAATAATAATAATAATAAACAGAATTCTGTTAATTTGATTCAGATACAGGATATGGCAAACTGAAACTTCACAACAGAAGTTTGAACTAATATTAGCAAATAATTATTTAGTCTTGTTTAAGAAACAACCTTTAACAGAATATAGTTACTGATTAAATAAAAAAACAGCTCTTACTTGTCAGATTGTTGAGCCAGACTTCAGCATTATAATATTTTTTATTTTTTTTTTAAAGTTTAATTAACAGTAGCACTGCTTTAAAAAGTCAGGTTTAGTGTCATATAAATATCTAGATGTGAAGTGATTAACTTTTTTTAACATTAAAGCAAAAGAGACAGTCTAGACACTAATTAAAAATTAATGATCTATGTACAGTCAATTACAGAGTTTTTGGTTGAAGACATGAAGCGTTTGAGGAAAAATGTCCTTTAAATGCATATTATGCTCACTAATCATTGTATTTATCGTTTTATTTCATGCAACCTTTATTAATCTTGGTATGCTGATGAGAACCTTAATTTAATCAGATGAATACAGGCTAAGTGAAGCATTGCACTATGGCTATGTGGTGGTTTACTGCTTTGTAATTACAATGTGAGCTGCTTTGCGTAAATTGGGGACAATTAGGCTGCAAGAAAGCTCACGTTGTTCCTTCATTCTCGATAAATCAGGAGCAAATGCCTCATGAAAGAGTACAGAGGGCCCAAGAGACATGGATTTGGATCAGGACCAAATCACAAGCACTAACAGATGTCGATGGCAAGAGCAGCCAATGTCTCAGTGGCTCAGTGAAACTCAAGCGCAGAAACAAGTGACAGGAAAACGAAAATGGAAATCACGACTCTTGTAGGTGGAGAGGTGGAGAATATGGGAATACCTCATTATTCCCAGACAAAAGGGAGAGCTGCTAAGAAAAGGTACTCTCACTATGCTGAAATATTTACCATTTTGAGGTCATTAAATACATTTAAAACGGTAAACAACAAGCCTAAATAAGGTAAAACAAAAAGGTCATTCTTAATTTATATAAAATTTAAATTAACGTAATTATCCTGCTTCATAATTTCTTCCTGCACTGTTAATCTGTCATGTTATCAATGCTATGTCTTTGGGGATTTAGCGAATAGACATGAAATGAAGTTAACAAAAAAATAATGATGATGGCATATTTGAGTAGCTCATGTGCAGTATGCTGTTATTTTCTAAACTCTAAGATTCCAAGGTGCACTATGCTATTTTCAGTAACTGCCTTGTCCTGGTCTGGAACTAAGCGGTTCTGGACTCTATCCAAGAACAAAGGGTGTGAGGTGGAAATACTCCCTGAACACTCACATTCACACCTACAGACAAATTAGCATACCCATTTTGCTGACAAGCATATGTTGAAGTATGAAGGAATCCAAATGAAACCCACATTGTCACAGGGAGAACACGGGAAACTCCACAAAGACAATAACTCAAGTTCATGATCAAATCAAATACACTGGAAAATTGAGGTAGCAACATTATCTCCAGTGTTATCATTGGTTACAATTTCTTCATTATTTTTAATACTTAGGTTTACTAAGTATAGGTTTACTTCTGTAGTTAATATAGTACCAATTGTTAATGATTATACACATATTGATTTTGAAACATTTTTGAAAGTGTGAAATTATCAGTTATAGATTTTAAATCACTCTTGTGCAAATCTAAAGAAATAAACATCACACATCAAACATATTGGAGATTATCAACTATACATTTGGACTAAGGCAACTATTGTGTACGTGTTTTCTTTAGTGTCATACTCTGGTTGTTCAGTCATACAGAATATGATGCACTCATTGAATTGAAAATAAATCAAGTTTGAAAACTAACACTGAGTTAAAACTCTACAATATCAGGGATTAATGTAACATGAAACATTTACACATTAAATGTGGTGAAACAAACAAAAAAAGGCTAGACATTTATAGCTTAATTAGTTATTAACACCAGAACACTTGCCAAGATGTTTGCAATGAATAATAGACGACGTTTTGAAGGTCATTAAAAGGAAAGTAGGGGGAAACGCTGTGTGTGTCGGGTGCCAAACGCTCGCAGATTAACAATGCCACACACTACAGGCAAGCTGAGGCTAATTTGTCAAATACTCTAACAGGGCCATCTGTGGCACACACTGACAAATGTCCCCCTCTTTTGTCATAAGGACATGTGTCTTACCCACGTTGTATTAATGCATTTTTTTGTATTTGGCAGCACATTTATTTGTCACCCAGGTATTTGTCTCAAATCACTCATACTGTATTATGGAGGCTTGACAGGACAAAAGATGCTTTTAGGAAATGATGAGGGCAGGGAAAATGGGGTGGGGAAAAAGCAAGACATGCCAGGGTTTGAATTTGCTTCATGAATATGTCACAAATTGTCTTAAATTCCTGTAAAAATGCAACCTATTGTTTTAGCCTGTTCTCAGAACTAATGATAATATGCTCAGCAATGATTAAAAAAAATTATTTCATCCAAACATCTTGCAAATGAGACCTAATTTCAGATATTGAAAACAAAATTCTGGTGGTAAATTATATGCAGAGGAAAAATAATTAATACAAACAATACCTATAGAAATACAGTAATACTGAGGCCAAGAAAGACAGGTGAGAATAATACAGACAGTCAGAATAATACAATCATAAAATAAGACCAAGCAATACAAACAAAATAATAAGACCAAACAATAGCTGCAGACAAAATAAAAAGACCAAACAAATATCTACAGACAAAATAATAAGACCAAGCAATACCTACAGACAAAATAATAAGACCAAACAATACCTACAGACAAAATAATGAGATTGAGCACCAAACAATGCCCACAGACAAAACAAAAACGCTGAAAAATACCTACAGACAAAATTATAAGCACAAACAATAACTACAGGCAAAATTATAAAGCCAAATACAGATAAAGACAAAAATAATGGGGGTAAAAATCAATGACAAAAATTGAGGATAGGAAATATAAAGAAAGAAACACAAATAGAGAAAATACACCAGTAAGAATGGATTAAAGACATTTTAAAATAACTCTACCGATCAGTCTTAGGTTAAATGGAATGTTGTAGCACTGAAGCAGGTCAGTGATGCCAATCTCTCAATTTTATCTAAACCAAAATGACACTTTTACTGTATGCT
This sequence comes from Tachysurus fulvidraco, assembly GCF_022655615.1. Taxonomy (NCBI): domain Eukaryota; kingdom Metazoa; phylum Chordata; class Actinopteri; order Siluriformes; family Bagridae; genus Tachysurus; species Tachysurus fulvidraco. Next base: position 12,105,287 of record NC_062542.1, read on the forward strand.
CAATTTATACTCTGATCTCTTTTCCAGATAAAAGAAAAATCAGTCATTTATTTGAAGAGGCCACTTCAAGAGAAATGTATGTATTCATCATAATCACTGAGCACCAAGCCTTATTACTGTTTTTCATGACAAGGATGCCTTTAAGTGCACTTGAAATTGTGCTTGGAAATATTTTAACCCCAAGTGTGTGTGCATGTATGGTTCACCCTGACACATGTGATATCACTGTTTTTCCTGTAGCACAAAATTCTTACTGATTATAACTCTTTATGATTGAATATATTTTCTTACAGAAAACAAACGTGTGGCTAGCAATCCAAAAGCATGTTTCCAAAATGATCTCAAAATAGACATATTGTGTGCATGAGAGTGAAATCAATTATAAACATCCTGGAAGAAGAGAAAGAGTGGAGAGCAATCTTTATACAAAGAATGGGAATCTAATCAGAAATGAAATATAGATGTTGCGATCCTGTGTCATACGGAGGTTGTTTACAGGTTTGTAATAGCTCTTCATTTTATTAGCATTTTTTCAATTTCAGATTAATTTATGACTGCCTCATAATAAGTGATACAAATTGCTTTATCACTTGAGTCCACATTTGGGACTGTTCACATTCCATTCCATTATAAACAAGATGCAAGTTTCTAAAAAACTTTCAATATTTGATTTGAGTGGAAGTATGAAAACACTGAATGAAATGTAAGTTTAAAATGCATGCAGATTAATTAATGGTAATAAATAATTATTTAAATAAATAAATAAATAAATAAATAAATAAATAAAAAATAGTAATTATATATATATATATATATATATATATATATATATATATATATATATATATATATATATATATATATATATATATTTATAGTAAAAAAAACTCAAGGACACAAAATAAAAGCACAGAAGTCGGATATTAAAAGCAGGCAGAACGTTGCAGTGCATTTATTTTAAATTCCCACAACAAAAAGGAAAATGTTATTCACATAAATAACTGAGAATGCTGAGTAAGAGAAAACACAAACAAAAGAAGGCAAAGCAGTCAGAGGTTAATACTCAGTATGTTGGAGATCAGTGGAGGTAGTGGTTGCCAGCCCAGCCAGCAGCAGTGAGGAAGGGGAGGTTAACCTAGAAGCATGGCTTCCCTTGGCAGCAGCAACATGTTAATCCTCTGGATCTGAGGGAGATAAGAACAGAAGAGAGATATGCACATTAGTACCATCTGTAGCTTGTCTCAGTGTTGCCACAGCGCTCCTGAAGGCCTCCTGTCAATGTTCAACCTCAAAACCCTACCAGAGTATGGCCCCAGCCCAATTTCTGAGATGTCAGTCTAGAGGGTAAACAGGAGATCAAAGTTAGGGTTTTGCAGTATCGTTATGCCCGCCCTGTCTCATCCGTCCAGCACACCCAGTCTGGTTGGCCCTTCCTTATTAGGTCTGAAAGGGGGGAAGCTATAGAGGAGAAGCTAGAGACAAATTGTCTGTAGTACCATGGCAAGACCAAAAAGGCATGTACCTGCTTATTGGTGATGAGTCAGGACAGTCCCAAGTCACATTTGTGGGGGTTAGCCTCCAAGATCCGGTTAAGCCTCCGGAAGTTGTTGCTTAGGTGGATCGTCCAGTCTGGATTGGGCACCACCACAATGGGGCTGGCCCATAGGCTGGCGGACATGTCAAGAATACCGTCTCTGAGCATTCATTCCACTTTGTCCTTCATTTTCTTGTAGTATACTTGCTTCTTACCCTGAGAGATGGTGGGACCAGTCGAGCAGTGCTGGTAGATAGGAGGTTACGGGGTGCAGTGCGAGGAATGATGAGGGCTTTGAGGTAAGAAGGAGCTGGTCCATTTTTGGCTTTGTAGGCCAGCATCAGTGTTTTGAATCGGATGCGTGCAGCTACCGGAAGCCAGTGGAGGGATCGCAGCAGCGGGGTGGTATGCGAGAACTTTGGCAGGTTGAAAACAAGCCGGGCAGCTGCATTTTGGATCATTTGCAGAGGACGGATTGCGTTCATAGGTAGACCTGCCAGCAGTGCATTGCAGTAATCCAGTCTAGAAATGACAAGAGACTGAACAAGTACCTGAGCAGTCTGTGTGGACAAAAATGGCCGAATCCTTCTAATGTTGTAGAGAAGAAACCGACATGAGCGAGTCACATTAGCAACATGAGAGGAAAAAGACAGTTGATTGTCCATGGTTACCCCAAGGTTGCGAGCTGTGGCTGAAGGGGAGATCAGATCGTTGTGCAAGGATATAGCAAGATCATGACCTGGGAATGAATCACCTGGGATGAACAGTAGTTCAGTTTTGCTAGGATTGAGCTTTAACTGATGAGCAGTCATCCATGATGAAATTTCTGCAGACATGCTGAGATCCGGTCAGAAGCTGTGGTATCTGAGGGTGGGAAAGAGAAGATAAGTTGTGTATCATCAGCATAGCAGTGGTAAGAGAACCCATGTGATGAAATAACTTCACCAAGAGAGTGAGTATACAGGGAGAAAAGAAGAGGACCAAGTACTGAGCCCTGTGGGACGCCAGTGGAGAGTCTGTGTGGAGCAGATGTCACTCCCCTCCATGTTACCTGATATGAGCGTCCTTCCAGGTAGGAGGCAAACCATTCCCAAGCTGATCCGCAAATCCCAAGACTCTTGAGGGTGGATAAGAGAGTCTTGTGGTTGACCGTATCAAACGCTGCTGAAAGGTCAAGGAGGATAAGGACGGATGACAGTTTGGCTGATCTAGCAGTATGTAGCTTCTCAGAGACATCCAAAAGGGCTGTCTCTGTAGAGTGAGCTGCTTTAAAGCCAGACTGTTTGGGATCTTGGAGGTTGTTCTGTGAGAGATAGACAGACAGTTGATTATAGACAATGCGTTCAAGAATTTTTGAAAGAAATGAGAGAAGTGATACCGGTCTGTAGTTACTGATGTCTGATGGATCCAGAGCAGGTTTCTTTAGGATGGGAATGACCCTTGCTCTCTTGAAAGTAGTTGGTACCTGACCAGATGCTATGGATCTATTGACGATAGTGGAAATGAAGGACAAGAGGTCTTGTGAGATGGTCTGGAGCATAGTGGTAGGGAGTGGATCCAATGGGCAGGTGGTAGGATTGCAGGACTGGATGAGTTGTAAAATCTCTTCTGCTGCCACAGTTGAGAAATGTGACAACGAAGGTGTAGGGGAATGCATACTCTGAGATGTAAGTGCGGTCTGGGCTGAAGTGAAGGTAAGGCAGATTTCCTCAATCTTCTCCTGGTAGAAAGAAGCAAAGTCTTCTGCAGTCAGGGAGGATGAAGAAGGGGAAGCCGGGGGGTTGAGCAGAGAAGAGATGATGATGTGGAATTTCCGAGGGTCATGTGAGGAAGCTTCAAGCTTTTCCTTGTAGAAGGAAGTCTTGGCAGAAGTCACATCTGAGGAGAACTTGACAAGACGTGTTCTGAAAAAATCAAGATCTGCATCAATTTGTGATTTCTTCCACTTTCTCTCTTTCTCTCTAGCTCTCTTCGATTGTTGCGCAGCACATCTGAAAGCCAAGGAGCAGAACAAGAAGTTTTCTTGGGTTTAGTGAACATAGGGCAGAGGAAGTCCATAGTTGAGGAAAGAGATGAGAGGAAAGTATCTGTGGCTGAGTCCAAGGGTAGTGAGGAAAAAGACTCAGTATCAGGAAGGGAAGAAAGAGTGCCAGAAGCTACAGATGAAGGGGAGACAGAGTGAAGGTTGCGGCGAGTAAGAGCGAGGGGGTGAGAGGTAGTTCTAGGTAAGATAGGTAGAGTGATGGTGAAGGATACCAGGTGATGATCAGAGACGTGTAGTGGGGTAGCAGTCACGTCTGTAGCTGGAGAAGGACGGGTGAAAACCAGGTCCAGGACATTGCCTCCTTTGTGTGTGGGGATGTAGCTGTTGAGTGTGAGGGAGAAAGAGTCAAGAAGAGACAGGAGGGAAGAAGAATGTAGCTTGTCAGAGGGAAGGTTGAAGTCACCAAGCACTCTCAGGGGGGAGCTATCGGAAGGGAAAGCACTAAGCAGTGAGTCCATTTCTTCCAGGAAGTCTCCTAGGGGACCAGGAGGGCGGTAGACAACAATGATTACAAGGTTGATAGGAGAGGTAACTGAAATGGCATGGAATTCAAAAGAAGAGATGGTTAAATGAGAGAAGAGTAGAGGTGTAAAGCACCATTTCTTTGACAACAATAAACCTGTACAACCACCCCTGCCTGTTTCTCGTGGTGAGTGAGAGAAAGCATAGGCAGAGGATAAAGCAGCCGGTGTAGCAGTGTTCTGTGGGGATATCCAGGTCTCTGTTAGAGCAAGAAAATCAAAGGAATAATGGGAAGTTAAAGCAGAGATAAAATCAGCTTTCTTTACCGCAGACTGACAATTCCAGAGCCCACCTACCACCACTGTTTGAGACTTACACAACAGAGGAGGGTAGATGAGGTTACTGGGATTGTTACGTCTGCTATGTGGATGAGAGCGTCTGCGTGAGTAGGCCTTGAGTACAGAGATGGGTTTAATGCACATAATTGTAGTCAAACAAGAGTGAGAATTAAGGTATGGTAGAAAATATCAAGCAGTACTAGACACTAATGTTAGAGAGAGATTCTGACAAACTGCTAGAACCTTCAATTTAAATAGGTAAGCCCTGCCCCCAATTCACACCTTAAGGGAGACTGAAACTACTCCTGATTAATCAGCTGAGAGAACAACAAAGACCAACACTATAAAAATCAAAAATAGTATAGAATATAACACAATTCAAATCACACTACTCTAGAACAAAGTGAGTTAAGCAGATAGTATACAAAAGACAGGAACCTACTTTACCAGAAGACATTAGAATCAAATGTAGAGAGTTAAAGCACACCATTCCAGGAGGGGTTTTTATCTCATCTTGGACCAGCTGTGTGAGCTTGGGGATGGATAAAAATCCGTCTGCGAATTGGTCAAGGAGCTCCCGAAAGTCTTGTTGCTGAGCTGGGGTGAGATTTTCCCCTCTTTTCACCAGGGCACGCTCTTGAAGATCTGTCAAAGAGCAAGTGAATGCAGGAGCTGTTGCAACCCACTTCTTTAAGATTTTAATATGGTTTATCTGTGTGTCTGCATGCTTACCTGGCTGTTGCAGTCGGTAGTTTCAAGACCTTCTCTATATTCTGGGAGGTGGCCTTCCAAAGTGGGGCTGCCTTTGTATTTCGGGTGGCATATTTGATGATCATCAGGATGTACCTGTGGCTCAGGGGCTGACTTTAGAAGCGTCCCGACGAGGTCCATGCCAATCTTCTCAAACAGCGCACCGATTATGTGGAGGGGAATAAGTGGCGCTGTTATTATTACCTTTAGTACCTGCTTTTATGCCGGGCCAGGAGAATTAATGCCGCAGCTTCTCCAGGATGATTTTGGGTCTAGGTGTTCCCCCGTTGACGGAAGTGGATCAAGTGTAGGAAAAGAGGGTGTATGGTCATGGCACCACTAGTAGGTCGCAGGCCTCCGCCCTTCTCAGCGTATATTCTTTATTGAGGAAGTGATATTTGAAGATCTGTGTGCACACATGCCAATTTAATGGCTCAAGAAGGACACGTGATTACATGCCAGCGAGTCGCTATAAGCGCATCTATGTCATATTACTCCAGCTTCTTTGTCATCAGGAAGCGCTCTTGGTTTGTATCTTGGTGTCTATTGTCTGTCTTGTTGTCTAAGACTAGGGCAAAAGAAGATATATATAAAGATATATCATATATATAAATGAGAGACGGTTGAGCCCTTTTTCTCATCCTTTCCACTGACTCTAATATCTTCGCTTCGACCCCAAGAGTTGACTTTGCGATTTCTGCCAACTTGAACGAAGGATTGTTATCGAGCTTTGTTGTTAAGCTCAATCCGTGCTTGATTGGCTGTACTCAAGCCAAGCGCCTGGCTTTAATTTTTCCGCTATGGCTATGGGAGCTCGCTTGGTCGATTTCTCCTGAATCGATTGTGGAATTATTAATAATTTCTTTTTCTACATTGGACTCTGAGGAGCTTGATGTAGGCAATGAGGAGCAAGCAGCAGTCGGATTGCCACCTCATTCTCTGATGTTCGACTAGCTCCTGGAGGTGATCACAAATGCTGTTACTAAGCTTAGCTTAGACTGTTCCTATGGTTAGCGTTGTCCGCTCTGAGCTTGACAATTGCTATCGCCTTCCACCTACATGCAGGTGTCTCTTTTCACAAACTTCCACATTGTGGTGTTGAGGCTGTTGAATGTCCCATATTCTGCCTGCTTATTCTCCTCAGCATTTTCAGGAAGGTCTACAATCCTGTAGGTCAAGCTGGTGCAGTGCAGCACACAATTGCAGTTTTGAAGACATAGCAAGATGACCTGCTAAAGGAGCTCATTTGTGGTCAGAAGGAATCCTATCGACTGAGGGCTATGGTTTTCAAGGATGCCCTTTTAGGGCCATCTTTACTGCTGTCTACCCTACCACCTCTTGTGATTTGGGGTTCAGCTATGCTTTCAGTAAGGCTTGCCCTACTTACTGCCCTATCGCCTCATTCACTTTGGGGAGCAGTGGGGCCCATGCTCGTTCCTCTTCCCTGTGCAGATCTGTTGGCATTTGCCAGAGCACTGTTTCAGGGCACCACAGAGATCAACGTGAGGTTAACACCACCCTCAGACAGCTGGGCAGCGTGGAAACTTCTGCCAGGCGTCTCCTGCACAGGATGGGAGGCATGGATACTGTAGTGCATGCTCTGAACTGTACTGTGAATACCTACAAATTCAGCATGCTCACACTGAAGGTACAGTAATTGCTTCCCAGATCAGGTCCAAGGCCTGGTTTGATGATAGACTTCAACAATGCTTATTTTCACACAGGATGTTCCTCATGTTCGCTTGTGGCTTGTCACCAGTATTGTGTTCTTCCTTTTGTACTAGCCCTTTCACCATGCACATTTACGAAGTGCCAGGATGCTGCCCTGGCACTGCTGTGTCTCCAGGGCATACATGTACTGAATTACCTGTATGACTGTCTCATTCTGGTCCAGTCGGAGGCTATAGTGGCCAGTCATCAAGATGCTGTCCTTGCTTCAAATGTGTCTTGCCCTCAGGTTGAACCCAGAAAGTATGCTTTCTCCTTCTTAGAGAACCACCTTTCTGGGGATAGTTTGGAACTCACCACAATGCAGGCACTTCTATCCCCGCTCGGGTACATCTTCCCAGCAATCAAATCTATATGGCTAGGCCGAAGCCTCTCTGTTGCCTAGGCACAGAGAGTGCTCGATCTCATGGCGGCAGCAGCCAAAGTTATCCTTTTGGATCTGCTTCACATGAGGCCAGGTGGATCGAGTTTGGGCCCTGGTACAGACGTACCCGAGGCTCCGTCTGTATGCCTTTTTCCCAGTACATCTGCCCCTGCAAGTCCTAGCCAGAGTGCCCAATGACTGAGTCAACCTTCTTCTAGTTGCTTCTCATTGGCCCTCTTGAGTTTGGTTTATGGACCTAGTCTCCCTCCTGGATGGCACTCCATTTTAGGTTCCCATCAGGAAGGATCTCCTTTTTCAGGCGCAGGGGACAATCATACACCCCCGCCCCGAGATGTGGAAGCTCTGGGTCTGGCCCCTTAGGTGGGCCAGTTCCTAGAGACAGGCCTCTCATATGAGGTAACAAAGACTCTAATGAATGGTAGGGCTCCCTCCACTAGGAAGCTGTATTTTCTGTAGTGAAGGCTTTTATGGCTCTAGTGCAATGAACGCTGTCAGGATCTAATTCACTGCCTAGTTGGTACAGTGCTGAAGTTCCTGCAGTTTTGACTTTTTTTTGGGGCCAGTCCAAACTTTAAAGGTGTACATGGCCACCATTGCTGCAAACCATGAACCTGTCCTTGGGGCCTCCTTGGGTAGGCACCCTCTGCTTTCTCATTTCTGTTTGGTGTCTGTTTCCTTCTGTTTCCTTTCTAAGACCTCTCTGTGATCCTGGACAAGTTTCTGAAAGTGCCCTTTGTGTCCATGGAGTCAGCCTCTGAGATGTTTCTGACCCTGAATATGGCTCTGCTTCTAGCCTTGGCCTCTCTCAAAAGAGTGAGAGATTTGCAGGCCTTGTCGATTGCCCCCGCCTGCCTAGAATTTCCCCTGGTATGTCCAAGGCTATCCTGCACCCCAGGGCTAGATATGTCCCTAAGGTGCCCAGGATGGCGAGTTGTCCAGTCATCCTGCAGGCCTACTGACCCCTGCCCCATTACTCGGTGAAACAGGAGGGCTGCATTTGCTTTGCCCAGTAAGGACCATGAGGACTTATGTCCACCGCTCCTCCTTTTTTTGTCTGTTTTGGGAGCTGGAACATGGGTAATCCGGTTTATGAGGCGTATCCATTACTCATTTCTATGAGTTGCATGGTCTTGCCTTGCCTCTTGGCATCAGTGCTCACTCCACTAGGGGTAGCCAGGGGTGTTCACTTTAAAGATATTTGTGCTGAGGCAGGCTGATCCTCTCTGCACACCTTTATCAGGTTCTATAACCTGGAACTGGACCCAGACCCCACTTTAGGGTCCCAAGTCCTGTAGGGCTATTGATATTCTGCTCCCAGGCTGCTCGTGCTCTCTCATGGCATGGGTTTTGGTGTTTGGTGGCATGGGCATCCTTCTCAGGGAACCGGTTTAAATACGTGACCTTGTTTAGTTCCCTTTCGAGGGAACTCAACACTGCAACGTATTTAAACCGGTTCCCTGAGAAGGACGCCCATGCCATGCCCTGGGCGTCCACTCCTGCTTCCTTCAAACAAATAGAAGCTGGAGTAATGTGATGTAGATGCACTTATATGGACTTGCTGGCACTTCGTCACTTGTCCTTCCCGAGACATTAAATTGGCGTGTGCACACAGAGCTTCAGACACCACTTCCTCAACAAAGCATTCCCATAGCATCAGTCCTGACACTTTGTCTCATTCCATTTTCAGGGAACCGGGTTACATACATAACCCTGTGTAGTTTTATGTTTTAGTTTATAGTATAAGTTTACAACAAAACTGGAAAAAAACAGGATAATTTGCGATTTGATAGCTAAGACTGAGGTGGTAAATCAATTATACACAAAGAGTACCATAAAATGTACCATGGTGTATGGTTTCTCTACACCAAATTTAATAACCAAAACTACAACTATCAGTCATGCACTTGGTTGCATTCCACCATTAAAAAATTTATGAGATGAAAAAGTCTTGATTTATATGTATACAGCATATGTATATTATGTGGACATACATATGTATAATAGCTAATAAGACAGATATAAAAATATTAAGGTCACATATTTCTGGTTTGCTAATTTTTCATCATTTCAGATCTAAAATTTAATGAAATTGTCAATAATACAAAGATTTGTATCTGCAATTATTGCGACGATTAAAGATTTAGTATCTATCTAGTGCTACCAACTGATATTCTGCTAATATGAATCACTACCTGCTTCAGACAGTAGTTAGCACATTCGCCTCACACCTCCAGGGTCAGGGTTCGATTCCCGCCTCCGCCTTGTGTGTGGAGTTTGCATGTTCTCCCCATGCCTCGGGGGTTTCCTCCGGGTACTCCGGTTTCCTCCACGGTCCAAAGACATGCATGGTAGGTTGATTGGCATCTCTGGAAAATTGTCCGTAGTGTGTGTGTGTGTGTGAGTGAATGAGATTGTGTGTGCCCCGTGATGGGTTGGCACTCCATCCAGGGTGTATCCTGCCTTGATGCCCGATGCCCGATGACATGCCCTGAGATGGGCACAGGCTCCCCGTGACCCGAGAAGTTCGGATAAAGTGGTAGAAAATGAATGAATCAATGAAGAAGCTTCCTTGATGTTTCACTTTTATCTTACAAACACGTCAGAGTGAACACAACTTTCAGGAACCTAACAGTTCTTCATTATCATAATGCTTGTCTCTGATTTTTTTTTAAACCTTGTTTACACACTTCATTCATTAGATTTGGGCCATTGAAGGATACTGAAGATACTCCTACTCCTATTGGTATCTCAGTCTCAGGTCTTTTTTTGTTCCATTTAATTGAACTATTGTCCGACAAGATCCCACACTGCTACACCAATCAGACACAGCATGAGCTGTTTAGAGCTGCGTCATTGTAAAACTGATAGTTTTCTGCATGTCAAACAGAGGTGGGTAGAGTAGCCAAAAATTGAACTCAAGTAAAAGTACTGTTACTTCAGAATAATATGACTCAAGTAAAAGTAAAAAGTAGACATCCAAATAATTACTTGAATAAGAATAAAAAAGTACTTGGTGAAAAAACTACTCAAGTGCTGAGTAACTGTTGAGTAATGTCTGATTTATTTTTCAACACAAGACAATCAGGGAGACAAAAATACAAAATAATCTTTAGGCAAATTATGGCTCATCCAATCAATAAAATAAATTAAAATTATTTAATTACAAAATAGCTTAAATTAAAATAATTCAGGTAAATTCAAGTACTTAATAAATAAAATAAATAAAATAATAAATAAAAAATAAAAACGCACAAGTAACACAAATTTCCAAACCTTTATACTTTTTTACCAGGCAGAACTAGAACAAGGCAGCCCATAAATTCTCATAAACTCTGTGTGTGTGTGTCTCCAGTGACAGAACAACAGAAGGAAACACACACATTTCATACCAGGCATGCTGAACAGAAAACTAAAAACGTGTGTGTGCGTGTGTGAAAATATGCAGAAACAAACTATTTCACTAAAAAAAAAATCACTCAGTGATGTCACTATTGAACTTCACCGTCTGCATTGCCGAGGGTTTGTGTTGCTAACTAACCTGTCCCGCCGCTGAGATTGAATATGGTAACGTGACGAGACTGCACAACTACGTTTAATTGGTGAAACACAGTCACGTGGTAGAGCCTTAGCGGAAGTTTCTCTCTCTGTCAAAATAAAAACATTAAAATTGATGCGTAGAATACCAAAGAGGTAAAAAGTAAAGTAACGAGCTCATTGTAGCCTTATGTAGCGGAGTAAGAGTACAGTTTCTTCTTCACAAATCTACTCAAGTAAAAGTAAAAAGTATAGTGATTTAAAACTACTCCTAGAAGTATAATGTTTTCAAAAACTTACTCAAGTAAATGTAACGGAGTAAATGTAACTCATTACTACCCACCTCTGATATCAAACATTATGAAAAACCCTGAACACACTTCTGTTTTGCGGTTTCTTTACTCAGCTCTTTTACCGCCTCTCTGCCCAATATCCCCATACAAAAGCGGGGAAAAAATTGAAAAGGTAATTTGATATCATAAGATGCACTTCATCTAAATGATTTGGAGGAGCAGCTCTGGAGACATCATATTTTTCCTTAGCAATTTTCTTGCAATGTACATTACTCATCAAAATGGCTGATATGACAAAGAAGCAAAAATGTAATCCAAGCACTTTTTACTCACTGGACAGATCTTGTCATGTGTATGTGAAGATTATTTGTAGGTGTTGAAGGAAAAAACTAATGCACTTGTGTTTTATAGTGCAGTAAGAGGATCTTTAACTTTTGTGCATGTATCAGTAATAATGAATTGATAACAGTAGTATTCATTTTAGATTTCTTTATTAGTTTAAATTATCACCCTTCTTATTTTACCACATAGAAATTTCATTCAGATTTCCTCCATTTGTCTTACTCTATTGTGATTAAGGTGTGTATATAAGATATCAGTCAGATTATTCATGGATTATTAGCCTGTTGTGTTTCCAAATGGTGATTAAGAGTTAAGAGAAAAGAAATTCATAATTACTAAAACTCCAATATGAGTTAATCTACATTACCTACATTACTCTATATTATAAAAGTTGAGGACTTGTCTAGCTCGGATAAGCAGTAGAAAATGAGTGAGTGAGTGAGAGAGTGAGTGAGTGAGTGAGTGAGTGAGTGAGCGAGCGAGCGAGTGAGGACTTTTCTAGCAATTTCTTTTTCAGAATGGTATAATCCTGTTTTTTTTTTTTTTTCACATCCATCCATTCATACAGGGTTTATGACTACACTTCTGACATCCTGCTGGGAATATTTCCTTCATTAGATGCATATACACTATGTGTATTTATTATTATTACTATCCATCCATCCATTTTCTAGCGCTTATCCGGGGCCGGGTCGCGGGGGCAGCAGTCTAAGCAGGGACACCCAGACTCCCCTCTCCCCAGACACTTCCTCCAGCTCTTCCGGGGTAATACCGAGGCGTTCCCAGGCCAGCCGAGAGACATAGTCCCTCCAGCGTGTCCTAGGTCTTCCCCGGGGCCTCCTCCCAGTTGGACATGCCCGGAACACCTCCCCAGGGAGGCATCCAGGTGGCATCCGAAACAGATGCCCGAGCCACCTCAGCTGACCCCTCTCGATGTGGAGGAGCAGCGGCTCTACTCTGAGCTTCTCCCGAGTGACTGAGCTCCTCACCCTATCTCTAAGGGAGTGCCCAGCCACCCTGCGGAGGAAACTCATTTCGGCCGCCTGTATCCGGGATCTTGTCCTTTCAGTCATGACCCAAAGCTCATGACCATAGGTGAGGGTAGGAACGTAGATTGACTGGTAAATAGAGAGCTTCGCCTTACGGCTCAGCTCTCTCTTCACCACAACAGATCGGTATATCGACCGCATCACTGCAGAGGATACACCAATCCGCCTGTCGATCTCCCGCTCCATCCTTCCCTCACTCGTGAACAGGACCCCAAGATACTTAAACTCCTCCACTTGAGGCAGGAACTCTCCACCAACCTCAAGGGGGCAAGCCACCCTTTTCCGGCTGAGAACCATGGCCTCGGACTTGGAGGTGCTGATTCTCATCCCCGCCGCTTCACACTCAGCTGCAAACCGTCCCAGTGCACGCTGAAGGTCCTGATTTGAAGAAGCCAACAGGACAACATCATAGACAAAATAAGAAAAAAAAAATAAAAAAAGCAGAGACGAAATCTCCAGCCCCCGACTGCGCCTAGAGATCCTGTCCATATAAATAATGAACAGGACCGGTGACAAAGGGCAGCCCTGTTGGAGACCAACATGCACTGGGAACAAGTCTGACTTACTGCCGGCAATGTGAACCAAACTCCTGCTCCTGTCATATAGGGACCGGACAGCCCTTAGCAGAGAGCCACAGACCCCATACTCCCAGAGCACCCCCCACAGGTCACCACGAGGGACACAGTCGAATGCCTTCTCCAGATCCACAAAACACATGTGGACTGGTTGGGCAAACTCCCATGAACCCTCCAGCAACCTGGTGAGGGTATAGAGATGGTCCAGTGTTCCACGACCAGGACGAAATCCGCATTGTTCCTCCTGAATCCGAGGTTCGACTATCGGCCGAATTCTCCTCTCCAGTACCCTGGCATAGACTTTTCCGGGGAGGCTGAGGAGTTTGATCCCCCTGTAGTTGGAACACACACTCCGGTCCCCCTTCTTAAACAGAGGGACCACCACCCCAGTCTGCCAGTCCAGAGGCACTGTCCCCAACCGCCACGCGATGTTGCAGAGTCGTGTCAACCAAGACAGCCCCACAACATCCAGAGACTTAAGGTACTTAGGGCGGATCTCATCCACCCCCGGTGCCTTGCCACCAAGGAGCTTCACAACTACCTCAGTGACCTCAGCTTGGGGGATTGACGAGTCCACAACCGAGCCCTCTGCATCTGCTTCGTCACTGGAAGACATGTTGGTGGGGTTGAGGAGATCCTCGAAGTCACTGGACTCCTTCCACCGTCCGAGAATGTCACCAGTTGAAGTCAGCAGATTCCCACTCCCACTGTAAACAGTGTGCGCAGGGCACTGCTTCCCCCTCCTGAGACGCCGGACGGTTTGCCAGAATTTCTTCGAGGCCAACCGATAGTCCTTCTCCATGGCCTCACCAAACTCCTCCGAGGCCCTAGTTTTTGCCTCTCTAACCACCCGGGCTGAAGCTCGCTTGGCCCTCCGGTACCTATCAGCTGCCTCTGGAGTCCCCCGAGGCAACCAGGCTTGATAGGACTCCTTCTTCAGCTTTACGGCATCCCTTACTTCCGGGGTCCACAACCGGGTTCGGGGATTGCCGCCACGACAGGCACCGGAGACCTTACGGCCACAGCTCTGTGCGGCTGCGTCGACAATGGAGGTGGAGAACATGATCCACTTGGACTCAATGTCTCCAGCCTCCCTCGGGATCTGGTTGAAGCTGTGCCGGAGGTGAGAGTTGAAGATCTCTCTGACAGGAGACTCTGCCAAACGTTCCCAGCGGACCCTCACAGTACGTTTGGGTCTGCCAAGTCTGTCCAACTTCCTCCCGTGCCATCGAACCCAACTCACCACCAGGTGGTGATCAGTTGACAGCTCCGCCCCTCTCTTTACCCGAGTGTCCAAGACATACGGCCGGAGGTCAGATGAAACAACCACAAAGTTGATCATTGACTTCCGACCTAGGGTGTCCTGGTGCCATGTGTACTGATGGACACCCTTATGCTTGAACATGGTGTTCGTTATGGACAAACTGTGACTAGCACAGAAGTCCAATAACAGAACACCACTCGGGTTCAGGTTGGGGGGGCCGTTCCTCCAAATCACGCCCCTCCAGGTGTCACTGTCGCTGCCCACGTGAGCATTGAAGTCCCCCAGTAGAATGACAGAGTCCCCGGTCGGGGTGCTTTCTAGCACCCCTCCGGAGACGCCAAGAAGGCCGGGTACTCCACACTGCCATTTGGCCCATAAGGACATATAACAGTGAGAGACCTTTCCCCGACCCGAAGGCGCAGGGAAACGACCCTCTCGTTCACCTGGGTAAACTCCAACACATGGCTGCTGAGCTGGGGGGCTATGAGCAAGCCCACACCATGGGCTTGCTCATAGTGGGCAAGTCCAGAGTAGTAGAGAGTCCAGCCTCTCTCGAGGAGTTGGGTTCCAGAGCTCAAGCTGTGCATGGAGGTGAGCCCAACTATCTCTAGTCCTCCCGCACCAGCTCAGGCTCCTTCCCCCCCAGCGAGGTGACATTCCATGTCCCTAGAGTCAGATTCCGTGTCCAGAGATTGGGTCGCCAAGGCTCCCACCTTCAACTACCACCCAATCCACATTGCACCCGCCCCTTACGGTTTCTCCTGCAGGTGGTGGGCCCACAGGAGATCGGCCCCACGTCGCTCCTTCGGGCTGAGCCCGGCCGGGCCCCGTGGGGTAAGACCCGGCCACCAGGTGCTCGCATGCGAGCCCCAACCCTGGGCCTGGCTCCAGGGTGGGGCCCCGGTTGCGCCATACCATGCGACGTCACAGACCTTGCTTTAATATTCTTCATAAGAGGTTTTTGAACCGCTCTTTGTCTGGCCTGTCACCTAGGACCTGTTTGCCTTGGGAGACCCTACCAGTGGCAGAAAGCCACAGACAACATGGCTCCTAGGATCATTCAGGCACGCAAACCCCTCCACCACAATAAGGTGGTGGTTCAAGGAGGGGATAAGGTGGCGGTTCAATTTTTATTATTTTTATAATAATAATAATAATAATAATAATAATAATAATAATAATAATAATAATAATAATTATTATTATTATTATTATTATTATTATTATTATTATTATTATTATTATTATGTTTAACTTGTTATGATCAATATATGTGCTATTTATAAAAAAACATACATGTCCAATATAATAGGTCATTTTTAGCATGTGTGTGTATGTGTGAATGTGTGTGGGTACACACATGATGAAGATCTAGCCTGTGTGTGTGTGATGAAGATCTTGACTGTGCGTGTGTGTGTCATACAGATCTAGACTGACAGAAACAGCATTTTCAGTGACACATCTTGCCACTGGTCTCTGTCTTTCAGATTTGATTTTCTGCAGGACAGCAGTGAGTGTGTGAGGTCACACTTCTGACATTTTCCACTCAAAACCTCCTGTAGAGTCAAAATGAACTGACTGTGCGAGTGTGTGTCCTGGAGAGACATAGTGTGTAGGAGAGGTGAAGTGTAGGAGAGGTGCTCTTGTATTTTTGTGTTTGAGGCGAAGTTTGTGGCATAATGTGAAGGGGCAGATCATAGGAGTGTGTATATGTTATGTGTGGGTGCATGAAAGCTTTGTGTGTCTGTGTGTTTGTCCCAAGCCAGGTCACCAGGTTGCCAGGAGAGGAGGCACAAATACCGAAGGACAACACAGGGTGAGCAATGACTCAATCAGCCCAGAGCACCTGTTCTCTCTCTCTCTCTCTCTCTCTCTCTCTCTCTCTCTCTCTCTCTCTCTCTCTCTCTCTCTCTCTCTCTCTCTCTCTCTCTCTCTCTCACACACACACACACACACACACACACACACACACACACACACACACACACACACACACACACACACACACAAGTAAATCAGCAAGCTTCTGCCACTCTCTGCTGTGCTCATGTACACAGCTAGCTCTATTCAAAACATTATGTTATGATGTATAAGAACAGTAATAATTGGGTTTGAACTCATCCGATCCTCTTCATTAACTAGGTCAATATGAGCCAGTGAATGTTCTATAAATTAACATCCAGCATTGCACATCCTATTATTCCTGTTAGGGAATTTTTGTGTTTGCTACACACTGCCTCACATATTCACCCAGTTGATGAAAAAGACCTGGCTGATGAAATCCAGTGTCACAAAATGAGTGATAGTGGCCAAGGAGCTTGGGAATTGATCAATTTATATTTATATGCTTGTTTAGGTTAGGTTAAATTATTCTTAAATTCATAAATGATATGCACTAAAATTTAATATAGTCTACAAGATATTTTAGTTTGAAGAGCTATCAGCTGCCAAAACACAGAAAGCTGATTAAACTGGTAGACTATCATATCAAGCATTGTCATTACTTAATAAATTGGTTAGTTAATGCTCATCTAATTGCCTTATTGTTGCCATTTTGATTTTCCCAGGTTTTTTTTTTTTTTTTTTTTTTTTTTGTCATCCTGTCAGTTCCTTAATAATAGCTTGTCTATGATGCAGCATTAGTGGCAGTAATTCACAATCTGTTTTCTTTTCTGCCAGTTATCAAAAAGTGGTCTACCAGTTTGACCAGCTCTCTCTGTGTTTTGGCAGCTGTTCAGACAGCAAAATGCTTCAAAAGTCTGATAACATTTCAATACTACAACATAGCAACTTCCTAGCCACATTGTGCTGTCCCTATAGACGAATCACTGCTTATGTGACTGCACATGTTTATATGACTCAGACGCACAGTCTAAAAAAAGTAATTTCACACCTGCTACTTGTAGAAAAGACGAGTCTCAAAGAGTGAGATTTGCCCATATTTCTCTTTCCTTTTTCTCATGACATGAACAGAAGGCCACAGATTTTCTTTTTTTTTCCTAAGCAAAAAACTAGAAAACATTCAGAAATGTGAGACAGACAAACAGTCTGGTCAATGAAAAACTAGAAAGAACTAAATCAGGAAATGTGTTGCAGACTATAATCAAATACTATCTTTCTATTGAACCCCATTCGCTTTGCCTAATATATTGCTTAGCAACCAAAGCTTCCTGATAACCATTACATTCCATGGAGGAAGAATTGTTTATTGTAAATGTTATAAATAATAAATAAAATACTATTTTATTGTGTTATATTTTTCTTGCCATCACTATAGGTCAAGTATTACATTCATTTTAAAATAATTGCTTTAATCAAGACAGTCAGATATGGGAATGGAATAATCCCAGACATAATGACTTTGTAAAGTAACCCTGAGGGTCCAGATGATTTAAAGGTAGTAGCATGATTGAAAGCAGGAGAGCAATCAGGTGAGAGTGGGAATAGATGCTTGACTGGAGGTCATGAGATGAGGTCATGAGCTGAGGACCCTGGGAGTTTGGTAGTTGCTGATATGGACATGACAGTCTTGATGATAAAGGAAAGCTAGCAGTGTGGCAATTGTACATGATTTTAGAGTACACTGAATGACATTGCGTTTGAATTATTTATCTCCTGGACATGATAAATGATACACAATATACATACAACTACAATACGGTACAGTAACTATCGCATATAGTATATCATCACCGAAAAGAACCTTATAATACTGATATTAGTGTAGCATTGTGGTGTAGTCTAAGTATAATTGTAGCTACTATTATACCATATAACAGTCATATATTAAGTACATTAAATTTCAAAGAGCTTGAGATGAAAATGGCCAGACTGCTTTAAACTGACAGATTGAAATCAAATTAAACAAATTTTAATTTCTACTTCAGCACAAAAATGTTAGGTTCAGTGTTTAGCATCAACAACAGGAATCCTTGGACCTAAACTAAGTTGTGTGAACATTTCAGGCTGGTGGTGATACCACCATAATTCCAGTCAAGCATAATTTGATTGCCAAAGCTTGAGTATTGTTACACTAGCAGATTCATCCCATGCTATGGCCATCTCATATACCATCTCATACAGCATGATAATGTCACAAAGTT
This sequence comes from Tachysurus fulvidraco, assembly GCF_022655615.1. Taxonomy (NCBI): domain Eukaryota; kingdom Metazoa; phylum Chordata; class Actinopteri; order Siluriformes; family Bagridae; genus Tachysurus; species Tachysurus fulvidraco. Next base: position 12,123,688 of record NC_062542.1, read on the forward strand.
GTTTCAAACTGATTCGAACGATGAGTTCAATGGACTTCATCGTCTTCCCCAGTCACCCAAATCCAATAGAGCACCTTTGGGATGTGTTGCAAGAGAAAATTAAAAGACAGGTAGTGACAACATGGACAAGAATCTCAAAGGGGTATTCATTATAGAGTCCATAAAATGAAAACAAAAGTCCAGGGCAGTCCTATCCCATACTAGGATTGTGTTCCTAATAAAGTGGCCAGTGTGCGAATTACAATTTTATACTATATAACAACATCATGTTAGATAATAGTTTAATAATAGAAGGAAAAAAATACAAATAAAAAGTCTAACGTTGCAAGCATTGTCACTGTCAAGAACGCGGGATAAAAACGGACCCAAATGCAAGATAGCAAAATAAACAGGGTTTAATAACAAAAGAACAAAAAACATGACACGGACTAAAGACAGGACAAGACAACAGTAGATTCCGCGCTGCACAAGGCAACGCGGCACAGTTAAATAGACAAGGTAATCACAACAGGAAACAGGTGTGTGGAAACGGAAGGAGCAGACAAGGGCGGGGCAGACACGTGATGAAGAACATAAACAAATGCACGTTGCCAAAGTCCGAGCTGAGTCCTGACATTAGCCCCGCTCAATCCGTCCTGACAGTCCACACGGGGTCCAGGTGGGGGGAGCAAGGCACACAGCGAGGCAGGTGGGGGGAGCAAAGCACACGGCGGTGCAGCCAGAGAGGGCCAAGCGATGTCCACAGCCGAGCTGAAGGGCCGAGCGCCACCCCCAACGCACCACGGCCAGTCCCACCTCTCAGAAACCAGGAACAGGGGAGGGAGGGATAGCGGGGGAAAAAATCCTCCTCCACGGAACAGAGAAATCAACAAAAACTAAAAATCCATGGGTGCAAAACACGGGCCTGCAACACCCCCGAGGACAGGAAGTGGGGCGACGTCCTCCACGGAAACCAAATGTGAAAATAAACAGGGTTTAATAACAAAAGAAGATAAAACAGGACAAGACAACAGTAGATTTCGCACTGCACAAGGCAACACGGCACAGTTAAATAAACAAGGTACTCACAATAGGAAACAGGTATGTGGAAACGGGAGGAGCAGACAAGGGCGGGGCAGAAACGTGACGAAGAACATAAACAAATGCACGTGGCCAAAGTCTGAGTTGAGCCCTGACAGTCACATTGTACTCAAACAGATGATATTGCATGTGTTCAAATGCTCATTGTTTTCTAATGTTTCTATAATAATGTGAACCTTGATAAAAGGTTAGACGGTTATTGGTATGGAAGATCAGCACATGTTTAATGTTCCCAAATGTTATTAGCATTTTAAAACGAGCTTCTCAATCAGAATATTCCGTTCAAAGCAGAAGCTTCGCACTCTACTGGCATTTAACGAGATGAAAATGCCAAGGTCGTTCAAATGTTTTTTATCCCTCAAATCCTTTCCATTTCAGTGGCGTGATGATACCATTTGCAGCGTGTCGTTAATAAACAGGAAAATTAATTACTAATTCAAAGCTCACCCAAAAAGGAACACCTCCATGCTGTATTTATATAATATACACCATTCACTCTCCTTTCAAAGAGAGCATTTCAAATGAGATTCAGTGAGATTCAAATGAGATTTACATGCTGTAAAATAAATCCATTCATGCATTTCCTTTACTGCTTATCCTGGTCACAAAGAACCTGGAGCCTAACCCAGGGGCCTCAAGTCAAGTCAAGTCAAGTCTTGAGGTTGAGGAGTCTGATGGCTTGAGGGAAGAAACTGTTGCACAGTTTGGTTGTGAGGGCCAGAATGCTTTGGTACCTTAATCCAGATGGCACGAGTGTGAAGATGGGTGTGTGGGGTCATCTACAATGCTGTTGGCTTTGCGGATGCAGTGTGTGCATATACAATATACAATGGTAACACTTACCACCCCATGTCACAGAGACTACAGACAATTTAGACACAACTAACAGTCTACAATGCATGTCCTTGAGCTGGGGGAAAAGACTGGAGTGCCCAGAGGAAACCACACACAGGAGTGGTGGCAGGGGCAGGAATCAAACTCCTAACCGTGGTTGGTGCAAGGCATATGTGCTAACCACTACTAAAATAAAATATTTGTTCTCTAATGAAATTCAACCCATGCTTTTTTTCTGTAGATTAAACAATATACTTTGATACCAATACAGAACCAATACTATTTTTCACAATTTAAAATATCAAATATCAGCCTCATACTCCCAGGAGTTCTTCAGTCCAACAGCTGTTCTTATTTAGAACAGTGTCTCATGTACTGGTTAATTATCCTAAGAACCTGGACAATTATCTCACCCAGCGTCTTACACACCTGCACAACATTTTAAATGTTCCTGTTGCTCACAGTATTGTCTAGGCCTATCAGTTATATAACCTGCTTTAAGCGTTCAACTTGTGATATACTGATGTGTCCTAATTGGATCATCTTCATAATGATTCAGAGCCAAAGTCTCTTTGGCTCAAGATACTGCAGATCTGCCAATCCATCCAAATTTGTAATCATGAGGCCAAGATTGTTAGTGTAGCAGAAAAAGGAAGGATTTTTTTTTCACACTCATTCCCTCAGTCATATTCCAAATTGAGTAAAAGTGTGTAAGAAAATTTTTACATGTAAGGTGAGAATATATTTAAATTTCATCTCATAATGATCAAGAGACGGAATTTTTTCTACAAATAAAAATGTGTAGAAAGTCTTAAATTACAAACAATTCTATTGTTTAGTACTACCTTAGAAATAAAAAGTCAGATCTTTGAATTACATCATATGTGACCTTTCACACTGCAAAGCAAGGAAAAAGATTCCAAGATACTTAGAATTACTTCTAGGTAATTTAACACTTCTAAGGTAATCATTTTGTTTGTTACCTTTTATAACGATATAGCAAGTATAGCATGATAAAGAACAACAAACAATAACAATGTAATCAAACAATGGAATCTTACTTCATTAAAAGGATGATTCATAATGTGTGAGTGTATAAAGAGTCATTTGGGGTTAGGGGATTGAATAACAATATTATCAAGAATTTGATATGCAACACAGTCAAGTTCCCTATCGAGGGAACATGAAGCTGAGTCAAGGCTGACGCTATAGGAACGTTTCTTTACACGCCAATTTATTTGCTCAGAAAGGACACATGACGGAAGGAATGTGCACCAGCAAGTCGATATAAGGGCATTTACATCAAATTACTCCAGCTTCTTTTTCTGCAGGAAGCGCTCTGTGTACGTTTGTGTCAATTGTTTGTCCTGTGTGTCTAGACTACATAAAAAAGAATATTTGAGCGCTAGGGAAAAAAGAGACATGTTAGCGAGCAAGCATTTTAAGAGTTGTGTGCATTCGGGCTCCGATATATTAAAAAGGACAACACGCACTCTTTGTTTTGTTGGTTTAGGAGTGGAGCATGCCCGGTTGGCTCTCGAGGGAGCCGGTTATGTGCATTGTGAGAGGTTTCCTCTGAGTGAGCTCCAATCCCGCTTGCCTGTATTTTCTAGCTAAGCATCTACGCCTTGTGGTTCAGGTCCCGCGTGGTGGCGCGACGGCTCTGATAATGAGGTTTGCATGTTGAGTTAGTGAAAGCGGAAAAAGAGATGGGCCCTTCCCTCTGAGGAGCTTGATGTACACGAGGAGGGATTGCTCATCGTACCCTTCATACCCTTCTTATGTGGATAAGACCCGGTTCCTGACCTTGGGCCCAACTTTGGGTATGTTATTGTTGCAAGACTCTTTCGATGGATGCCCCACCTTAGGGCATGGGAGCGGCCTTGGGCTGCCTTGCCCAGGGTCTATGAGAGGGCCTTTATCTCTCATGTCACATAAATTGCCTGGAAATGAGGGCCGTGTTTCTAGCATTGAAACATTTTCACTTAGACCTCAGGGGCTATCATGCGCTAGTGTGCACAAACAGCACTGCAGTGGTTTCTTATATCAATCATCAAGGCGGTCTACGCTTGCACCCTCTGTTCAGGTTAGCGCAGCAGAGACCAGGTTTCTTTCACTGAGAGTGATTTTCATCCCAGGGCTTGTAAATTGGCATGCTGACTTTATGTCACGGCAGGTGCTGAGGCCCGCGGAGTGGCATCTCCACCCCCAAGTGGTGGAGTACATTTGGCAGATAGTGCTATATTGATGAGTTCATGGTAGTGTAATAAATGCAGACTTGTATAAAAAAGTTTTTCTTTATTCATTCAGCTTTTTCATTTGAATGCACCCTTCAGATAGCTACTGAGACTGAAAGGCCTTAAAGAGAAAAGTGCAGAAGGTTAACAAACAGAATTGTACAAGTTCACTAATCATATTCCACACACACAGAGTGCATTTTTCCCTTGGCATGACTTTTACATTAGAAACAATTTTACAATTTTATGTTTGTTTTTTTCATGGAACTGAGAAATCAGAACATAACCTACTAATCAGGTAATGCAAATGTGTTGTTTGCTACATTGAACATTTCTTTCTCTTGCAGAAAGTCAACCATAAATAATCGCTACAGTAGATATCATGGGAGAATGAAAGCTCCGTGCCCAGGAGCTTTGTCTAGCCAATATCATGTGCAGTCTTACAGTGTTATATACTGTATTGAGAATACTGTAGGTGCTGGTAGAGATCATGGATCTTTTAATGATGTTTAATTCATCTTTTGCTAAATATACAACAAAATATGTTAGGACAAAGAGAGCGAAAATGTATCAGGAGAGATCTGACTGCTGTGAATACTATTGGTTGTCTTGGAGTTGTTGATACTGTTATTTCTGAAATCTCTGCACATACTTTTTTGTTTTTTTATTCATCTCTGCACAGAGTATCTATTGAAAGTGCATTATCTGTTAATACTGTTTAGTGTTCTTATATTGTTTCATTCAGTTATAAATACTCTATAGATTTTATACCTTCCTGAGTTAAGCTGGGAATTTACCTGTCTGTTTCTGAATTTAAATCTAATGCTACTTATGTACAAGAGTTCTGCATGGACCCATGGGAAGAAAATTACATTTATTTGCACTCAGACCAGCATGGTGCCCTTTTCACTTTAGAGTTACACTCCTTTGAACTAGGCCAGCTGAGTTTTAATTAGAAAAGGCTTTACAGACTAGAAAAGCAGGATATTTAAGGCATCTAAATCACAGCAAGTGGACCACACAGCCACTTAGTACAAGTTATGCTAGATCATTGTGTCCCAGCTATGCATCTTCAGTCCTTGGTTTCAGCTCATTTAAAGACCTAGGGAATAGAATGTTCTTTGTTTTTTCCCCCAAAATGTTTGTATGTATGTTCTGTTATATCATACATCAAGCAAAGGTAAAAATGCAAAAGAAATGCTAACACTCTAGCTGAACTCTCAGATCAGAATGATCTGTAGCCTGTCTAAATTAAATATACACACTGATGAAAGGAAGAATCAGGATCTATAGGATCTATCTACCTACACTGTACTGGTTTGCACCTCATTAGAAAGTGCTATGTCAGCATCGATGCACAATGAGACAGACTTTAATAAGTAGTTTAATATCAAATAAATTGGATTTCCTGTCCTGTGGTTTGTGGAGTACACAGCATACTTTAACGTTATTTTGCTCTCCAATGTAATAAAGCTCAGAAACACTACAGAACTAAATAAGCATGATTGGGAAATGCAGATTATTAAACATTTATTTATAATTTTATCTTTAATGAATTTAATAAGCTTAATCAAGTAAAACAGTATATCTGAAGTGGATTTGAATAAGTTGATATACACAGTAGTCAGTAAGGGGATTAAAGGTACTGTAGTGTCTACATGCTAAGGCCACCTCTGTTTTGTTTTTTTTTTTTCCCTCAGCTTATCAAATTTGGAGGAGATTTTGAGTTGCTGTGAGAGTTAAACTGTCCACAGGGACATAAGAGAGTAGGAGGCGATGCCTGGTTCATCTCTATTTTCCTTCGAGAGAGTCCAATCTCAGCTTTGACAGAACATTGGCAATCATTTCAGTACTTCAGACTGATGAACTCTGCAAGCAGAATGTGCGTCACGACGGCAAGAGACTCCATGATTGCTGGTCAGCCAGCTCACCAAGTGCACTCTGGGTAACTCCAATTTGTAAAGGCAATTTATGGTGAAGTTAATAACAAAAGCGCCAACAGTGCAATAACCAGGCATTGATGTTACAGCTTGATAAGAATAAATTGCAGCCCATATGTTTTGAAGGATGTTGCATCCATTCGATCATCATAAACAAGTTTTATTTATTTATTTATTTATTTATTTATTTATTTATTTATTTATTGCAGAAGCACAACAATGACCTGTATTTTAGCAGACTAGCATCTACCTATGTGATCAGGGTAGCATGTAGGTATGAATTGAGTGCAGATCCCTTATACTGTGGTGCTAAAAGCACACAGGACAAATGTCACACCACACAACAAGTTAGCATATGAAATCTGGCATAAAAATGTCCACAAATGGACCAGTTGGATGAGTTTAACAGCAAAGATCACAATGATAAAGGTTGTACAATGCTTAGGGATTACAAAAAAAATATTTTTACCGATTAAAATTTTCAAAGTTTTATTATATATTTTTTATAAACTTTTTCAGGTTGCTCTAGAGCCTCTATGTCATGGTGACATGATTAGATCAGATCAGATATAAGTGGTCATATTTCAAATAACATCAATTTAGTTAAATAAAGTGATTTATAGTCATAACACTATGTCAGTATGTCAATAAATAAACCAGTGAGCAGATGTGCAAAGTACACTGGGACTCTATTTGAGGAAAATTTAAGTGTACAGATGAGGCAGATTGTTCTTTTTTATCTTCAACTGTCCAGAGTTGATAAGCCTATGCTCAATGTAGCCTCAGACTCCTGTGTTTTCTGCCGTTGTGGCTCATACACCCCAAAGTTTGATGAGTTGTGCATTCTGATGCAGTTCTTTTTTTGCCACAGTAAAGTTCTGCCCACACAACTGCTGCTCATTCTAGGTTTTTCTACCCATCCTACAGTATGTAAACTCCAGCTATGATGTAAAAGGAAATTCCAGGACCTCAGCAGTTTCTGAAATACTCAAGCTTGTATCACAGCAGCGACACTGTCACAGCCAGTCACTGAGTTTTCCCTGTTGTGATGTGAACATGGACTAAATCCTCTGACCTGTACAGTATGTGTATGATTTTACATAATGTTCTGCAACTACATAATGATGATATATACATACAGCACAGTGTGACTGCAAAAACTCTATACACATATAATATAATAATTATATAATACATATAATTTTTCCACATATAATATGATCAGAAAACAATGAAACTGAGTTGAAAAGCAAATTGAGGGATAAATAGAAAGAACTGGTGCTTTAACTCTCTTTATTTGAATATATTGTCTTCTGGTAAGGTAGCTTTCTGACTTTTGTGTATTATTTGCTTAACTCACTTTGTTCTAGAGTGGTGTGATTTGAATTTTGTTGTATTCTATAGCATTGTTGATCTTATAGTGTTGGTCTTTGCTTAGTAGTTTGCTCAGCTGATTAAGCAGGAGTAGTTTCAGTCTCCCTTAAGGTGTGGATTGTGGACAGGGCTTACTCATTTAAATTGAAGGTACAACTTTGCCGCATTGTAAATAGTGTCTAGTACTGTTTGATATATTCTACCACATCATATTTTAAATCGTAATCTTGATTGACTGCGGATATACAGTATGCCTCAAACCCATCTCTGTCAACTCTTACCGTGCAGTAACCTCATCTACAATCCTCTGTTGTGTGAGTCTAAAAAAGTTAACTGTTTCTCAAACAGTTGTGGTAGGTGGGCTCTGGTATTGCCAGTCTGCTGTATATCTCTGTTTATCTCTGCTATAGCTTCCCAGTACTCCTTTGGTTTTCTTGTGCTAACAGAGACCTGGATATCCCCACAGAACACTGCTACACCAGCTGCTCTATCCTCTGCCTATGCTTTCTGTTACTCACCACAAGAAATGGGCAGGGGTGGTGGTACAGGTTTATTGTTGTCAAGGAGATGGTGTTTCACACCTATCACCTTGCCTCACTGGTTTTCACCCATCCTTCCCCAGCTACAGACATGATTGGTACCCGACTACACATCTCTGATCATCACCTGGTATCCTTCACCATCACTCTCCCTATTCTACCTAAAACTAACTCTCACCCCCTCTCTCTTACCTGCCACAACCTCCACTGTGTCTCCCCTTTATCTGTGGCTTCTGGCACTCTTTTCTCTCCTCAATCATTGACGATCACTTCCCTTTGTCTACTAAACACAAGAAAACTTCTTTTTGTTCTGCTCCTTGGCATTCAGGTGTGTTGTGCAACAAAGAGAGATAAGATCATCCGAGAGAAAGTGGAAGAAATCACAATTGACACAAATCTTGACTCTTATCAAACACTTCTGGTCGAGTTCTCCTCAGATGTGACTTCTGCCAAGACTTCCTTCTACAAGTTAAAGCTTGAAGCTTCATCACAAGACCTCTCGGAAGCTCCACAACATCATCTCTTTTATACTCACCCACCTGCTTCATCCTCCCTGACTGCAGAAGACTTTAACTCTTTCTACCATGAGGAGATTGAGGAAATCTGCAGAACTACAAGATTATCTTGTCCACCCTCAGGGGTCTTGGGACTCGCATACCACCCCGCTGCTGCGATCCCACCACTGGAGCTGCACGCATCAGATTCAAAGCACTGATGCTTGCCTACAAATGGAAGAAAAAACGAGCTCCCTCTTACTCAAAGCCCTTATCACTCCTCACACTGCACCTTACACCCTCAGAGCTACCAGCACTGCTCAACTGGTTCCACCATCTCTCAGGGTAAAAGGTAAATATACTACAAGACTCTTTTCTGTTCTGGCACCAAGGTGGTGGAATGAACTTCTCTTAGGGGTCCAGACAGCTGATTCACTGTCTATTTTCAAACGACGGTTACTTATTCACGAAACACTTCAACTAGTAGTAGCAGTAGTAGTAGCCTTTATTGTCACTGGACTGCACCAGCAAAATTAGCCATCAACCACTAGCACTAGCACTTTCTTCCCTGTTTGTTGTATGTGCCTGTATGTCACTCTGGATTAGGGCATCTGCCAAATGCTGTAAATATAAATGTAAATGTAATAACCATATTGCACAGGTATGCACAATCCTTAACTTATTCTTCGTAACTTCTAAAGTAACTTTTATACAATATAATTAATAGCTACAATGCTTAATCAATCTTTCTGGCAAGAATCTACCAGCTTAGCACATCCTTATTTGACAATTTTATTCCACACTTCCTTGCAAAAATGTTCCAGATCAATCAAATTGTTAGGGGATCTCCTATGCACAGCCCACTTCAAATCATTCCACACATTTTTGAAGGGATTTGGAGCTCTGATTGGACCTTTCCATGAATCATCTGCTTCTAAAGCTATTCCTTTGTTATCTTGGATTTGTGCTTTGGGCCATTATCATGCAGGAAGGGAATTTTTTTATACACCCTTAGCTGTCTGACAGGTCCCAGTCTCTGCCAAAATATACTGGCATTTAGAAATATTCATGAGTTCCTCAATCTTGACTACAGACCCAGTCCAGGCTGAAGAGAAGCAGCACCAAAGCATGTCACGTGACATTACGTTACACATGAACTGTCATACCAGTGTATTCCCAAAGTGTGTTCCCAGTACAGGTTAACCAGGATGAAGCATTTTTACTGAAGTGAAATAAAAAATTATTAAATTAAATTGACTGCGTCATTATTAACATGGGTAACTATATATATCTTGGTTATTTTTTTTTAAAGCAAAATCACCTACATATGAACATTTTCAATAATAAAACAGAATATGTCATGCCATACTGAATGAAAGGACTTTTTTCATTTTTTCTCAGAGCATATTGGTTTAACCCCCTGTTCTGCTCCTTCCTTCAAACAAGACCATGCTTTTAGATCAAATTCCAATACAATTTATGTTACAATTATGATAAAATGGCCTGATAGTAAACAAAATTGATGGAAATGGAGCTCAAAAGCCCTCCCACTGCTTGAGGATCGTCCTGATAGCCAGAGGCATCAAAAGTCATGCATGCAAGCTGTCTAGGTTTGAATATCTAAATGCTAGCAAATGCAGTGAATTTCTAAAATGACAGGCAACATATGTGACAGGTAAATAGTGACACCGTGTTCTCCTGATTGGTTGGATGTTTGTGGGTCAATTCATTTGCCTTTTTTTTTTGTTTTGCATTTATAGTGGCCATGGAGACCTACTTTTCTAGACTATGCAGATATTTGATTGACAGCTGCCAGAATGTCAGGACGTCGCAAAAATATCACGTGACCGTAAAACATGACACACCACTCCCATCAACCAGTCGGCAGACTTTTAATTCTTTTCACCTGGTCAGTTATATATGTTTGGCGTTCACACTTCATAAGCAATTTGATTTCAGTTCCTCATTGTGAGGTATTAATTCTGTTCCTTAGGTCTGTGGCATGACTAAGCCGTTTGTTTATTGCTGTGATTTTACTTTTTTTTTTTTTTTGGACTTTGTTGTCCTTGATTTCAGTTTTGCTTAGCTCTGTCATTCCTTTTTATCCCTGTTTACATTTGCCTGTTTTGACACAAGATTGCATGATATTTGTTTTCTGTGCATGTTTTTGTGACTGTTCCTTCTTATTTTTGCATGATACAAATAAGCACAGCAAACAAGATTACTGATACTACATAATAGTTCTTCATCTTGAATTTCCTCTATAAAGGATCAATGAAGTACAGTATCTATCTATCTATTATAATTAAACAGGGGAAAAGAAACAACACATTGAACAGCAGGATAAGTTAATGTCTCTGAGACACAAAAGACACAGAAATCCCTCTCAGAAATACTCAGGACTATTTGTCCTGGCTACTGGAGTGGTACTATCAAAGGTGAGTTCTGTAAAGTTGCATCATATCCTTTAACAAAGGGCATGCACTATATCTTTAATTAGCTGTTAAAGTTCTTCATTTTAAAAAAAGGGGGCACAGATGAACACTGTTCAAAAGTTTAGGATCGCTTTGAAATGTCCTTGTTTTTCAGGTTAGAATAAGTTTGCATTGTCCTATGAAGGTTGTTCACAGCATGGTAACATAAGTTCTTACCATGAAAAGAAAGAACGTTATTTCTTTCCGACCATGCTCCAGATACTAAACTAACCTAAAGAAGGCCACTTTTCTTGCTTCCTTAATCACTACAGCATTTAACTTCAGTCAAATGTTTTCTAAAATGATTTTCTAATAATCAATTAGCCTTGTAAATTTATTAAATAGCATAACATGAGACATAAATTATATTTATAAAACATTTTTTAAACATAACATGAGATTGAAACAGAGGATTGATGGTTGCTGATAATGGACCTCTTTGTCGACAATGTAGATATTTCTTTAAAATGTATCTGATTCATTTTATGTTTTAGAAATGGATAAAAATGGGGTTTTTGTTTAAAAAACAGAAATGTCCAAGTGATCAGAAACATTTGAATGCCAGTGTATGTTAACATGCTTTAAACAACTTCCTTCATAGAACAATGCAAAATGATTCTTAGCAGAAAAATAAGGAAATTTCCAAGTGACCCTAAACCTTTAAACAGTAGAGTAAATATAGGTGTTAAAAATCAGGGAAAAGGGAAAGAAGCATTTGGTATCTGTTTTTCTGAGAGTTTTGAGTTTTTTGAAAAGATATTTATGTCCCTAGGTCCAAAAAATTGTTGAATTTAAGCTCTCAATGTTGAAACTAGTGCTGTTGAAATGCAAAGAAGCTCTCCTGGGTAAGGATAGCTCTGGATGCCCCTACAATGCTCTGGGCTAAACCATGAACGTGTTCTCATCCTAAACAGACCTTCTGCTGGCAAGTGTGTCGGCATGTGTGTGTCCGCACGTGTGTGTGTGTGTGTGTGTGTGTAAAAATAATTGAGATGAAAGAAAAATACAGACAATAACATTACGTTCCTACTTCGGGTTTACAAATAGCATTTAATTTCCCCTCTAATTTCCTCCCCTTTTAGCTTAAAATGACCTGAAATTCATCCATGCCATAAAAATGTAATTGAATGTAAAAATTGAGGCAAGCCAGTAGAGGTTCCTGTTTGAGATGAGGATTTCATAGCAAGCCATTTCTGTCCCAAATGGGGTGGGAGGGTGTGGGGGTAATTAGATTGCTGTGTCAGAAACAGATGTAGTGCTGGCTGTGTTCTGAGCATCAGTTTAATGTCCTAATGTCGGTGGTTGATCACACGTTTGTTCAATTTCTGTTGTGTTTTCACATCCTTTAGCGTTACATCCCACAATCAAACAAAGCTCAGGGTGATTCTTTTATTACAAGGCAGCTATCAGATAAGTATTGAACACTTCCATAAGAAATTAGCTTGCGAGCAGTTCGTTTGGTGCTACAGGCATAACTCCACCTGACTGAGTGATTTGTGAGTGGTGTAAGGCGTAGCGGCTTGAGCGATATGATGAATGACTGCTTTCTACTGGCTCAGCGTTGCAATATGTTTTAATACAGCACATACTCAAGCACTCCACTTCTGCCTGTCATCAAGATCTGCTTTTCTTTATTAAACTCTATTGATTGCAGGCGATGCCTGGAACACGTATGGATACTTAGTGGAAAAGCTACAACACGGTCATCATTAATGATTACCGCCAAACGGATAAACCCAGGTGTATCACAGAAATGTCTAATGTATTTTTCATTGTTGCTCATTTATAAAATTTGTCTTCCATTTGAATGTTGGTGAGCATCTGTTAGCTCTTAGTGTCCAACAATCCAACTGAGTTATAGGCATTAGGGAAATAAAAAAAAGGATTCAAAATGGACATGGCAACCTGTTGGTTGGGCAAGTAAAGCTTTTGTCCGTAAAGCTAGTAATGAACCTATTTTATTCTCCAGAATCAGGGCTTCTCATTTGCTTCATCTTGAAGCAAATGCAAGTGGACATTCAGATCCATTTATCAACATGCACCAATGTCATACAGGACTGCGTAATGAGCCGAGATTCATCACAACGAGTCCTAATAATATTAGTTTTTTTTGTTTGTTTGTTTGTTTGTTTCTTTAAATCTTTTGCTTCTGCTTGTAACAGTGTATTCGGTGAATGTAGCACTTTAGCAAGATTTGAGAGAAAGCCTCACATGTGTCTCTCTTGGCATGCAGACCATACTCACTTAGCCTGGTTAGCACTTTGCCAAGATTCCAAAGATGCACTTTACCAAATAGCTGGATGCCAAATACAGGACAATTACATTTTATGGATATTGATTAAGGAAAATGTCTTGCTTGACTCTTCAATCTACTTGGATAGGTGACTGTTTGTGAGCTGGTCCTGAAAAGCTTTCCCTGCCTATGAAAGATGCAAAATATTTGCTACTCATAGCACAGGATACTGTACTGTACAGCACAAATTTTACAGCTCACTTTAAAATCTTCACAAATGTGAACTGTCATTGCTCAGTTGCTCTATTTCCAACTTGGAAAGAATGCCAGACTCTTTAAATTTATTCCATACATCGCCTTGACTAAAATAAATTGTACATCGGTTTCATGTGATTAAACTGAGTGACATTAACATGATTGTTTTTGTGCATCCAACATAATTTGAGTGTAGGCTGAATATAATTGAACACCAGGTTCACAACTGAGGCTGATATATTACAGTACCAGTGTGCTGTTCTGCCATGCAAGTAAAGTCAAGTCAAGTCAAGAGTCTAGTCAAGTCAAGTCAAGTCAAGTCAAGTCAAGTAGCTTTTATAGTCATTTCAACCATATATAGCTGATGCAGTACATAGTGAATTTAGACGTTTCTCCAGGGCTGTGGTGCTACATTGAACAAAGATAGAGCTACAGTACATAGAACAACACAGAGCTAAGGACTTAAGGTAAGTTCATCTGTGCACCCAGTGCAAACAAACAATACAAAACATTACAGGAAAAATGCACAACATAGCACCAACCAGTGTTCAAATTATACTGTACATTTTGCATAAATATAGGAATCTGAACAAAGGGAGTTTTTGTAAGCATGTACACTTATGTAATAGCAGAACTTGAATGAGGTATTGAAATGTGGTGTGCAAAACAGCAATTGATGTAATGTGCAAGACAGCATGTGCAAAGATAGCAAAAACAGTGTGCAATAAGTTTATGAGTGGTGCTCTAGACATGTATGTATATTGAATGGGTGTTCGAATGTTTTCTTGATTTGTTACAGATCAGTGCAGTTCACACAGTTAAGTGTTTGTGAGTGTGTGTGTTTGGTGTAGTTCAGTTCTGGTTGTTGAGTAGTCTGATGGCTTGTGGGAAAGAACTGTTGTACAGTCTAGAAGGATGAAGGAGGGTCCCAGGAGGATGAAGAGGATGCATCTAATAAGTGTCTAAATTTAATAATTATAGTTATAGTTCCTATCAGTGCCAATATCCTCATGAGATTCCACAATGTATTTGGTTTATGTTAATACTACATGAACTGATCACACTCACTGTATATTATTCAATCCAGTCATTAGAAACTTGTTTCAGTTCCGTTTTTGTTATAAGCACTGAAATTAGGTTTGAATATTTTTACTTTTATTTGAATCTGACTGACGAAACGTCTCTTTGTTCAGTGTTCTTAAGGATGTAGTGCAGAAGGCAGTAGACATGCTTTATTTGAACTTTATTTATCCAAGCTCTTCTCAAATACTTTCACCATATTGCTGCTACAACAGTCTCTGGTTGGTGCTACTGTTATTTGTTGACACATTGTGAGTTTTGATCATGTTACCATTCAAGTCCAAGTGCTGCCCTTCATCTTTCAAACCCTAAAACACTAATTGCTCTGTTTTGCCACTTTTTGAGACATCTTTAGTGTCACTGAGATCTTTTATTATGGTGCAGTATCTTAGAAAAGTCAGTCCCTAAAAATACAGACATAGCTGACCCTGTATCCAGCTCCATCTTTAGTTTTATTTACGATACAAAGCATGACAGATCACCTTTGTCAGAGTGTTTACTGAGTCAGTTTCATGTCAATTTGTGTACCTGTTTAGTTTCATGTTCAGTTTTTTGTGTTGTCGGTTTTGGACGCTCTGTCTATGTGGCCTCAGCTGTGACATTTTCTGCAGACATTTTTCTTTCAACGAACAGTCGTTTGCATCATTGGAGGATTTGCCACATAACAGTTCTAGCTTTTTGATAATTCAAGGACATTGTGTTTGTTTCAGATTGGAAACTCTTTTTCTGTAACTTTGACGCATCCATTTCTGCTGTCCATTAATATTTCAATGGTCAGTGCCAGATCCAGGGTTAAGTCTCTGTAGCCTCTTTTGAGTGATTTTACTATGCCTGCTGCATACAAGCCTATCCCTTTAGATGCATCAGAAAAACCCATCTCCAGAGTCAGAGTATTGGGAAAAGTCTACAGAGTACTGCAGTGTTTTAGGATATGCTTTCATTCTTTGACTGCTTCCATTCATGGAATATAAATCTCCTTAATTGTTGTATATTATCATAAATGAATAATATTGAAATAGAACCGAACTGAATAGAATTGAAATCTTTCTATTACTAGCAGTTTTGGGCTTAAATGATTTTGTAAAATGTCAACAATTTCATCAAAGATCTTGCTTGCTCTTCATTTCAGGTTATTTTACAATAAATGTGTAGAAGTTTGTAAGTTTTAGTGGCCATAAACTGTGAAGAGTGAAAAACAACATCACAGTACAGTTCAACCTTCTTAATATAGAATTTTTAACCCTCGTTTATACCAAATTCACCAATTATCTTTAAATTCATAAACACTGGGTCAATGGGAATTACTCAGTCACTCCAGTCACCCTTGAGAGAGAAAACCAGATCCTTCTAAGCTCTTACATTCAATGTTTTTCAATGAAAAGAAAAAGGCTTCTCTTTCTACCTATCCTGAGGTATCCAGAAATTTTACCAGCTCCGATTGTCCTCCGTGAGATGAAGATTTTGGACCTCTACTGGCCGACTCTGTGAGAATCCTGAGGCATCTAGAGATCTACAAGCTCTGTAAGACTCTGCAATACTAAACAGGAGATGCCAACTCCATGTGGTCTTTTGTATCAATACAACATTTGTCAGACTGTATATTTACATTATAATCACATTCTCCAATGTCACCCATATGAAGATGGGTTCCACTTTGAGTCTGGTTCCTCTTAAGGTTTCTTCCTTTACCATCTAAGGGAGTTTTTCCTTGCCACTGCAGCCTGAGTCACCTCAGACTTGCTCATTGGGGATAAATACAAACACATGTAGTGTACCAGTCATTTTAGATTTCATGTCCCAGGCACCCTAAATTTCAACATCTACTCCTCAATTAACCGATGAGCAACTCAGTTTTACACCCACACCTGGCTCCCGAATGTCTGGAGTCTCCACAAAGACCAGATAACCCCATGCGGCTCATTGGGGCCAGCAAACAGAACACACACACACACACACACACACACACACACACACACACACACACACACACACACACACACAACACAATGAGACATTCCGTTTACTAATAAAACCCAAGATAAGGTACTCTAAGGTTCTCATTCTTATAACCCTTTTTGTAATGTGTTTCTTCTTTTAAGGCTTGCCTGACTTAAAATTATTTGCTCCTTAATTTCCTGACAAGGGTGTATTTTATTCATGTGTCAGAAAACAACATTGTATTTTAAAATCCGTTATACTCTATCATCATATCTTACTGATCATGGCATGTTAATGTATACCTGTTCTAATGCCGTATGCCCCTTTAAGGTCTGATGTCAGAATGTATACGAAGCTATTGTTTTCTTTTTTACTTCCCTAATGAAAGTGCATCTTGTTCATGTTTCATTTTTGTTTCTTTGCCTTTATCTTTGCCTTGATTAATGATCTATGTATGTAATGTACCGCTGCCTTCATACCGTCATTACCCTTCATGTTTAGTATCCAAATGACCACAAAATTATCGGTTACTCATTTTTCAAGCACTGGTGTATTTTATTTGATCACGAAAGGCGCCATACCATCTTAATACACTCTGGATCAAACTTTAAAGTCATCTAAAAGTTTGATAGCTAAACCACGCCCACAGACACCTGAAACAAAGGGAGTTTTTCCCTTCAAAATTCTGACCGAAGTATTGGTCATCTTCCCAAAGATGGGTGGAGTTCGTGACCTTTAAATTGTCACAAACACCACTAATCCGTGGTCAGACTTCAGGAACAGCTTCAAGACGACTCCATCTTCCTTCAAAGAAGTTCCAGCAAGCTGCACTTCCAAGAACGACAACTGCTCTGATCTTCAGGAGAACTTGGAAGAACGTCTGACCCCACCCTAACTGACTTTTCAGAAATTTCTCTGTTGCATCCTATTGCAACTGACTCTTGTTCAGTAAGCCAATGCAAGTAACCGTTTCCTTTACAAACCAATTTAGATGCGTAATTTTAAGTAGGAATCTTTCATTGAATCTTAAGGTGAATTTAAGTTTCTGTGACGATTTCCCAGTTAGGGTGTGTTTTAATTTTGAGTCTAAGCTTGCCATTTCCTTTCCTTCCTTTCTCTAATTTCTTCTCTCCAGTCTCTTCCTCCCTTTCCCCAGTTTTAATTTCTTTTGTTTTATTTTATTTTCATTTTCGTTTTCCCTATTTCTTTTGTTTGTTTGTGTAAGTTAGTTTTATGTTGTGTTTGTCTCATTCATTAAATGTCATAATTTTGAGCCACAGGTGATTTGTCTCTGAGTATCGCTCACAAATTAAGGTACCTGCAACATCAGGTCTGAACTACATGCTCTATTGAGTTCATTTAATTAAAATTACGGTATACAGTAAAAGGAAAGCGAATCTTTTTTGGCCGGAAAGATACCGCCTTCATAGAATTAATAAAGGTATGCGGCCTGTTCGGCGGACGAACAGACCAAATAAGCGTAACGTTAATTCCAGTACCGTTAATTTCAACTTAGGTTAAAATATTTGGAAGTCACTATAACACATTATAGTTGCTTATAAATATTTACCTTGCTTCGCGAGCCAAAATCGCTACACACATTTAAATATATCTATTATTAATCTTGAGTTTTGTATTCTATTAATCTTTATATTATTCTTTATAATAACCTTTTGTTCTATGTTTATGTTCTGTAAAGCTGCTTTGAGACAATGTCAATTGTAAAAAGTGCTATACAAATAAATTTGAATTTAATTGAATTTATTTAATTTATATTCATATTTCATTTCAAGTTAACATTAACACAATTAGTTTTTATTCTTTGATTTGAGGATGTATTGTTGAAGCCCTGAATATATCAATCATCAAATTGATGATAATGAAACCAACACCACTGGTGTTTTGAAAGTGACACGTTACCACTATTCTATCATGTGTGTGTTTTGAACTTTCTCAACTTAACACTATAATTATAATTTAAGAAAACATCCTTGATTTCAGCTTTCAGATTTGGGCCCAAGTGATATTCTAAAATGACAGCTTCCCCTCTGACTATTCAGCACAAAGCCTTCTCTCTATTCCTTTACTCGCTTTTCTCTCAAACTGGGTATCATATATTAAAACTGAATGATGAACTGTGTACTTTGGCAACTAAAACGTACAGCTTCCTGTACAATCAAAATATAGAGAGCTGAAAGCTGTACGTTTTAGTTGCCATAGTACACAGATCATCATTCAGTTTTAATATATGATACCCAGCCTTCATTTATATCAAATTCACCAATTTTCCAACTAACACCTTCATAATGTTTATGGTGTACTCTGCATTGTTACTCACACATCCCTTTTGCTAGCACAGGTGACTAGCATTGGTCAATGCCTCCAGTGTACAGTGACATTTACTAACATATAACTTCATAATGTTCATAAAAAGTATTAACAAAAAAACAAAACATATGTACGTGCACTTAATGGTGAACACTAGCATTTATACTATTTACTTATATAAATATTGCTTATTACATGCACAAATTGATTATCAAAAGTTTGATGCTTAAGTTGAGGAATAATTTGGTATTGACCTGTTTTACTATAAGTCATTTTCAAATATCACTGCATCATAACACAATTTCCAAGACCAAGGTTGCCATAATGGTAGCCTTACAAAAAGAAAAGATCACACTACATAGAAAAAAGCATTCTTTGAATTTTCTAAAGGATCTGGACGCATTCTCGCTTCTGAATAGATTTTCGCTAAGCAATAATAACAGCAAAAATTTACAGGAGTGCTGTGTGAAGGATTGGTCAGGGAGAGAAGTTTGAGAGAAAAGCGAGTAAAGGAATAGCGAGAAGGCTTTGTGCTGAATAGTCAGAGGGGCACAGAGGACATTATGGTGAAAGCACAGTTTTCACAGATAATGGAGCAGCAAAAAGTGCTCTGTCTCTGTGGAAAGCGGACAACGGAATTAAAGGACTGAAACGTATTTCAGAGATGAATGCCAAGGTTTTGCATTTCAAACCGAGAGCTTGGCCGTTAAGAAGTCAAGCGATGTGCTAAGAAATAAAAAATATCCTTCTTGTGTTAATGTCTAACTGGAAACCAGAATATCTCTATATAAGACATAAAAGCCTGAGAAGCAACCCTTTAGTAAAAATGTACATACTGATCGCTTTCTCCCAAATGTAATCAATCAGCTAAGACTCTTTTTTCAGTCTTATAGGATAATGTGGTTAACAGTTAATGGAAAATGCTAACCACTATTTTTGGGTGTGAACAGCCATTGCCATTGGGTGGCACATTGGGCTGCAAGGGTTTTCCATCACGTTCTCACTTGCTTTAAGGTCATCAATAAAAGTGATTCGGGGCATCCTTGCTTGCGCTTCCCACTTGGTGGCATAACTCTGTTGCCACTGTCTATCAACTATGAGCAGGTGAAAAAAAAAATCAAGCCACTCTTCTCAAATCAAGATATAGGAAAAGATTTTCTACGCTTTCATATCTTCAAGCTTGAATTATTGCAGTTCTTTACACACAAGTACCAAGAAAATTATTCACATTGTTCTTGTTTAAGACTCTCTGACCCAGCTCCAGGTCCAGAACAGGATCCTATTTTATTTATTTTAAAGCTTTCAATGTACTACATTCTTCCTACATCTTGGACTCTCATGAGATTCAGCTCCTAGGTCTCTGGGGTCATCTGATCAGACACTGTTCCATCATCTCTGTTCTAAAGCTGACTGTGATTGTGACTGCGCCTTTGCAAAATTAAAAATCTTTATGCTCGATTATGAATTTCTTCAATGAATATCTTTTCTAATTGTTATTACCACTCTATAATTGTCAGGATTGAGGTGAAAACTGAGCTTATTCTCATGTTACTTTCAGATTTTTTTTATTTAATAAGATTGAAGAACAAAAAGCAGATATATGCAGTGCTGTGCACAGTGCATGGTCTGTGTGGGCTATATAAAGCAGTGGGTCTTAATTTAAGACCAGTTTGTACAACAATATGTAGAAACTTCTAAGTTTAGGAAACTTCACTTTTTTATTCTAAGTTTGAATTCAGTATGCATTGTTCAGGTCAAAAATGTAATAAAAATAGTATATGTTCAATCCAAATTATTCGATCACATAGGCAGTGTGGTAATCAGGCAGCATATCACAGCCACAATAAGATAAGTGATATCAAGTTTTTACATCTCTAGCTAGTATAGCAATGGCACAAATGGCCAAACAAGCTGAACTACCAGTTTATGAGATGTACTGATGTAGTATCACAGTACAAAAACTGCAGAACTGGAGCTGTACTGATGTAAAAACTGAGGAACTGTGTAAACCCAGTGTAAATGGATTTGAGAAGATAAACACAAGGTTCCTTGTTTAAAACTGTCAGTGACAGTAGCCTAAAATGAGAGATGAGCTCACCTAGGCTCTGGACGGCTTCTGGGCCTAAAAGTGGTGAGTGAATAATGATTTGGAATTTCATTCAACTATGTCATCAATTTCAGGAACAATAATGCCAACTGCCAGCTACAAATTACAGCTTCTGATTTATGAATGAGTCGCCCATGAAAGAGTTACTTTTTAGTGCAGTGTACAAATTGGACATTCTGATGTTTCCCTTGACACGATGTGGATTACATGATTTAAATAATAAAAAAAAATCAGCTGTTATTGAGACCACAGACTATTGTCGAGTACAAAAATGCACATTGAGAAATTCTCATTTGTTTGGTCTGTGTGTTTTGGGGGCTCGTTGTTTTGTCTATTTTCGTCTAAATTTACAGAGGAAGTCAGAAAGCCATCTGTCTGAATGTGAATCATGTGCTCTGACAGTCTGTTCCACAAAAATGACGTCAACACTCCACAATCAAATTCATTAAGCTCCTGCACTCACTGGGAGGGGGTTTCACAATATGACATCTTGTTTTCCATGTTTTCTTTCCTGTGGTAAATCTGAAGGTATTGAAGAAAAACAATATATATAAAAAGTGTAGAAGCCCTTATCAGGATGTCATTTTACCAAATGCCATTCATTGCAGCTAATTCTTGGACAGTATAGGCTAATTGGAATTCATTTATTGTCTATATCAAATAATTACTTTAGTGCTTAATAACCTGGCAACATAGTGTAGACAAAATATGGTGCAAAATAAATTGCATATGTGCAAATTTCTTAGCATGTGCTGCCATCCCTGGTCATTTTTTTTTTTTTTAAATAAAAGGCTCTTTCGTGAAGTCCTTGTCTGGCTTATTACAGCATGACAGGCATCATAATGTTAGTTGAGCTTCAATTAAAACGAATAGCTGTTTTTTTGTCATCAATATGAAGAGCATGCGTTGCAGTTGCAAATGCCTTCATATCTAGCTATCCCTAAAGAACATAGAAGCACAGGCAATATCATTAAGCAAATAATTAATGTCTACTGCTTCATGAAAATCTAAATAAACCTAATTTTAAAGTCAGTGATCCATAAATAAACAGATTACACTTTACAAGCAAGCGTACAGTTTTATACTAATTATACACTAATTAGCCTGGATGCTGGTTCTTTTGGGATAATATAGTTTTTAAGAAGCAGATTACATTTGCACCAAAAATATTTAATATAGTATCACATGGGACCGAATATCTCAGTTATTTTATCATTTGCTCACAAGTCCTGGAATTGTGGACAAGTTGTACTTTCATAAACGTTGCCATATTCAAGTAGAAGATATTTGTTATAAAGACAGGAATGAAGAGAGCTCGCATCTTACAGATCTGTAAAAGGCAGAATCAAGAGAAAAAAATAGGTCATATTTCCCCCTGGCTGAAAAATTCAGTGTTCAGCTTTCACAACTCATCCTAAAGTTTGAGTCAGTGTTTTTTTGTATGTTGTTTTGTTGTTGAAGAGTGTGAAGGTGTACATTAGGAGTTAGAAGTTTGAGGAACTTAAAGTATGTTTTAATAATTTGAGAAATGATAATTAAATTACTTTTTCAGATTTGAGATTCATAGACAAGATCGAGTAAAGATGAAGATTACATTTGCAGCAGACACCCTTATAAAGATGCCCTTATTCAACTGAAATATTGAGGGATAAGAGCCTTGCTCAAGGTCCCAGCATTGGCAGCTTGGTGGACCTGGGATTTAAACTCATGACATTCTTATTGGTAGTCTAATGCCTTAACCACTAGGCTACCACATCCTGAAGTAACATGAGAACTGTAGAACAATAGTAATGTTATAACACAAGTCATCTTTTATGTTAGTTTTTTTTTTTATGTTATTACATGTTGCATGACACAAAAGCTTCTTTTTTCTTTTTCTTATTTTTTAAGCAATACAAAAATCATCAAATTTCCAAGCGAGTACAGGAATAAGTCTGAAAACAGAAATATCATGTAAAAAATAAACACAAGAAGCATGGTTCATAGCTTAACAGTACAAGGGCTTCATAAGACCTTTTAATGAGAGACAAAATCAAGAGGGCATAAATAATAAAAAAACAACTTATTAAAATTTTTAACACAGAATAGATGAACACAGTGGGTTAATAAAATGCCTGGGAGGAATAAACAAAAAGACATGGACTGAATAGAGCTGGGGCATGAAAAGAGGAACTTGTGACACATGGTATGACTATAATGTTATTATAATTATGTTATACTGTGGTAGTTAAACGTTTCCCAGCAAGTGTGCATATAACCCTTTCCCATCATTTATACTTTACACTCTACACTCAATGGAAACCCAACAAAATGGTGTCCTGTATAATCTTATAACAGACTTGCAGTGATAAAATAATTACTTTGTTTATACTCATCAGAAGAGGATGAAGGACTAGGCAAAAAGGTTCAGGATCAGGTTTATTGTCTAAGATGTGGTAAAATCAGGTCTACATTCATGGGACAAAAAAACTTACTAAGGTTGCAGATTCGAGGGAACAGAACTTATACTTTGTGTCCAAGACAATACACATAAGAGTTAAAATAGATGCCAAAAAGTCAACCAAAAAGGAAACTAAAAAAATAGGTGAATTTAAATGTGACACATAAAGGAAACAAGCAAAGACAATGAAGAGTCAGAGACATGAGATTCATTAAAACAAAAGGCACATGACTGCATAAACAAACAAAATTGTAGCGCTGCACAGCTCGGCTCGCAGTGCTCAGCACAAGAGGGATAATCATGACAATACTGTAAAAAAATGCGTCAATTTAATGTTCAATACGTCAATTTAAATTCCATTGGCAGCATGGAATATCAGTGTACTTGCAAGAAAGGGTTAATCTAATGTTTGTGACCATTTGCCTTTGTGTTCATTTCAGTGTTGATAAGATGCACATTGATGTATTGCTTTTCAATCCACTTAATAAAAAATGCTATTAAATATATTTGAGATATGCATATAGTCCTATCTCATCAACTCTTTCTAATTTGCCTGTAAAATTATCTAACTGTGATTGACTGAATGTATTTGATTTCTGAACAAATGTGGTTGGTTTTATTCTGCTCAGGCTTTATTGGAACGCTGAATGTCAGGTGAAAGCTGAATGCCCCGAGAAGAACAGATCAATGTTCGAGATTTGTAAATCTTAAGCTGGAAGAAGGGTCTTGCCCCCAGTTTACATAGCGCAAAGTTACCTGTCTGTATAATGCTGCCCATATATTAACTTTAGCAGAGTTCAAGGTCTTTACTGAGAAACACTGAAGGATTGGTGTAATTTAGACTCCTAATTTTAGTCTGAACTAGAAGGAAAAACCGTTAAACACCTAAACTGGTGAAATCACAATCTTCATGCATCAAAGAAAATGCATTTGTGTCTATAAAGTGGGAAATCTGTGCAAACAGTAGTGAGCATGATTACAATTGATTACATATTCCTTTTGGTTACTCAACAGGACACATTTATTATATATCTTTTACCTGGAAGGTGCATGTGTTGTACCTTTAATTAACTTTTAGAGTAAAGCTTTACTGTACATGAGTTTTCCATAAGACACAGATTACAATAAAACATACAGTTTAGTTTTAGATGTCAGCCAAAGACAAACTCTAAAGCTAAATAAACATACTAAACTGTATGTTTATTTAGCTTTAGAGTTTGTCTTTGGCTGACATGAGTGAAACTTGATGTGGTCTTCTTCTGTTGTAGCCCATTCGCATCAAGGTTTGAGCTAGAGGGCTGCATTGGGATTGGGCTCCCGTGGGACCCGCGGGACCCAACGCAAATCTCGCGGGAGTGGGCGGTTTCACCTTTGCCCCGGGCGGGAGTGGGCGATCAGAAAATTTAGCGGGAGATCCCCGGGACCCGGTGGGATTTGGTGTGTAGCCTAATAATAAGAATGGAGTCAACACATGACGTTGAGAAGAAGATTAGTATTAGCATTAGTATTAATTTATCTTATTTAACTCCAATCATGTTTAATTCTGTTATTCTGGACATTAGCCTGAACTAATAATTAGTCTGATCATTTGTATACAATAAAAATTTTCACAAGCTTTCAAGAAAAAATCCGGGAGTGGGCGGGAGTGGACACAAACATTGCGGGTGCAGGCGGGAGTGGAACACGCAGCATGCGGGCGCGGGCGGTCCTGGTCAGAAATTCAGCGGGAGTGGGCGGGTGCGGGTTTGTATAAACAGTCCCGCGCAGGGCTCTAGTTTGAGCTGTCATGCTTTCGGCGATGCTTTTCGACTGACCCGGTTTCTAAAGAGTGGTTATTTGAGTTAACCTATCATCCCCTATCAGTTTGGGCATTTATTTAAGGCACAGAATGTTTTTGCTGTGTTTTGCACATTACTGTCTGTATAACAAGACTATATTCTTTGGACCAGTTCCATAGTGCGGGTCATCTAGAAAATCTGCTCCTGCACCTTTAGTTCCACATTTTGACCTGTTAGTTGCCAGTGTGAAATTGCGGTTAGTGGGCAATCCCAGACACAATATAAGCCTTGAGCTACAGCCTTAATAAATTGAAAGTTTATGTCAGGGAGATTGTGAGAGCATATTGCACGAGCATCATCAAAAAAAACTATTACTTTTTTTTTCTGTGTGAGTGACATGCACAACTCATCATCTCCATCATCAAATTCTATGATTATTAACTATTAAGTTGGTAATTAATATTGAATATTAGTGAAAGTTATTTTTTCGTATAAAGGTTCAACCATTTTTCAATGAAAATGAATTATGTGTTTTATTTCTTTAGCCATATTTTGCAAGTTATGTGATATATACACCTGTTAAAAACATAGTTCTGCAGCTACAAAGCTAAAAAGAAGGTGAGATTTTCGCTGTCATGTGTGTCAGGCAAGTCGCTGTCCTCTCTTGAACTCCTGCAGCCCACACACACATTTCTGAGACCGACAGCCCTGGAGAGCCGTGCTTATTTGAACAGATTACTGTAACTTCACTCAGATCACACACTGCTGTTATACACTCTCTGAGAATAAAATCTCTGACGGTGCTGCAGCAGCTACCTGCAGGATTTAGACTGCTTGGAAAGAAACTGTATCAAAATCGGAATCACATTATTCGCCAAATGTAAAAGTGTGCCAAATCGCAAAAAGTTTGTCACTAGCATTTTCCAGACAGCATAAACAAACCTATGTTAGTGGTATAAAAGATTCTTCCCACAATGTTCTTGGTTGTGTGTAGTTCACAAGTTAGTGGAATGTATAGGTTTGAATGTTTAATTCCATAATTTAATCCATAATCCATAAACAGACACTTTATTAGGAACACATGTACACCTGCTTTTTCATGTAATTATCCAAACAGTTCATTTCAGCTGATGTTCACTTCAAATATTAGAATGTGGAAGAAATGTGATCTCAGTGATTCAGACAATGGCAGGGTCATTGGTTCCAGATGGGCTTGTTTACTTATTTCAGACACTTGCTGATCTCCTGGGATTTTCACACACAACAGTCTTTAGAGTTTATACAGAATGGTGTGAAAAACAG
The DNA here is from genome assembly GCF_022655615.1 of Tachysurus fulvidraco. Taxonomy (NCBI): domain Eukaryota; kingdom Metazoa; phylum Chordata; class Actinopteri; order Siluriformes; family Bagridae; genus Tachysurus; species Tachysurus fulvidraco. Next base: position 12,150,121 of record NC_062542.1, read on the forward strand.
AAAACATTGAGAGCAGCATTTTTGTAGGTGGAAACCTTTAGTTATGAGAATTTCAAGTTGCTATGGTAACAGTAATTATTAATTTTTTACAACTGTAATGACAGGAAAAGTATCTCGGAATGCATAGCATGTCAAATTTTGATGATGAGATGACCAAAATGCCACAATTCCAATCCTGTTGGCCATAAACAGGAGTTAAGAGACGCCATAGACACAGGATAGTTGAAGACTGGAAGAAGACTGGACAATGTTTTCCGAATCTTCCAAATCTCATACAGTAGTTCTCTGAGTCAGATTAGGTGCAATTTGAAAATGCGTCAATTTTTTTGTGTTCTGTCCACTAACGTATTTTGTTTGGCTTTCATCATTGTTTGGTTTAATCCCATGCCGTTCTACTATTAGTGTCTTATCAAAGTGTTATAGCAGTTTAGTCAAATGTCAATCATTTGTCATCATCATGTCTTGTGACAGCACAATCAGATGGAAAACTGCACAGTACAATCTGTGTTTCTTGCAGTGTAATGCATGTAAGTGGTTCTGGGAATGTGTGGAACAAAACAGTGAAGATTTCCCAAAAATCGAAGGCATAGAAAGCACAGTGTGTCCTGAAATTCCAAACGTGGGTGGTTATTGAAAACATCTCTCAGGCATGCTCATTGTGGCCCAGATATAAAAATGGGTACAGTCGAAATAGGTGATCTCTGTTGAAAGTGTGTTTTTGACGTTTCACAACACAGAAACTTCCACATAGGAAATCTGAAAGAGTTCCGATCTTGACAGTTTTGTCACCATCTCCTTGGCAACCGTGCAATGGGATCTCATTAGACATGCATGTGTGTGTGTATATGTGTGGGTGTGGGTGTGTGTGTGTGTGAGTGTACATCTGTTTATGTGCACATACTTTACCGCATGTAATCCATTTTCCTACAGCAGTTTTAATTCAGTTTAATCTGTAACATATTGTAGCTTTAATGATGCTAATGATGCATAGTGACAAAAATCCATCTATGTATTACATCATATGTAAATCTGATCAGTGCATTAGATCTTATTTTTATAGTATTTGGCACACACCTTTATCCAGAGTGACTTATGTCATGTATATAACTGGGCTCTTGAGAGTTAAGGACCTTGTACAAGGGCCCAACAGTGGCAATTTTGCAGTGCTGAGATTTGAACTCACAACCTTAAAGTCAATAGACCAACAGCTTAACCACTGAGATAACTAAGGCCTATCGTTGTGTTATATCATAACTGAAATTCAGTTTTTCATAATTCATAATTCAATTGTGATGAGAATAGAAACTTAAATTCAATTCATCATAACCAAAGAGCATAATAGTATTAAATCATGACCAAAATCCACCAGTGCATTACATCATAAACAAAACACAAAACCCTTCAGTTCAATGCATTAGAACTAGAATCCATCAATACATCACTTAGGAACCAAAATCTAATAATCTATTTCATCTTAACCAACATTCATCACTGAATTACATAGTTACCCAAAGCCAATACTACATCGTGACCAAAATCCATAAATGCAACATACCTGTAAACAAAGCCCATCACTGTACTAGATTAGTACCAAAATCCGTCAATAAATTACATCATATCCAAAGTCCGTCAGTATATTTCATCATAAAATCCATCAGTGCATTACATCATAACTGAAAAGAATTGGGTCCAAAAAGGTGGTCTCAAGCTCAAACTCTCATTCATTATACAGTGGATAACTTGAATATTACAGACTTAAAGCTATAACTCAGCAGATTTTCCTTGATACCATCACCTCTGGCTTGTTCATTAGGGTTAAATCTGTTTATATCTATATCCAAGAATATATCATGCTGCTTTGTGATAATGTCCACTGCTTTATAAATAAAACTGAACTGGATTGCACTAGCAGAGACACATTTACACACATGTACTGTAATATAGTGTAAATGTTATTAAGATCCATCTAGACAAGTCATTAAAAAAACCAGGTGTCAACAGTGTACAAAATGACTTGCCTTATTCCTTAAAAATCATCATTATATGCATTATAGATATTTTTGCCTGCCACATAAACTCTCCCATAAAAAAAGAATCTCATGATCCTCTTCCCCTGACAGAACTGTCAGATTTTTTTAATAATGTTTTTTTTTAAGCAGAATTAATATATTGTAACCTGTGATAAACGGTAAGTAAAATAAAATGCCCACTGATGCTGAACCATCATGTAGAAGAAACAATTCATGCATCAGTTTTAGCTTTCCTGTTTTATCTGCATCCAGCTTATTGCCTTCTTCAACATTTCTACTTTCTTTTGTAAGTTAATAAAAATGAATCTAATAGACATGTTTTTCAGATCCAGGACATAAATAAACGGATATATCCACAGAAAGGAAATCGAGTTTTCATGTGTTACTGTGTAATGTGGGCAATAACCGGACACTATCAGACAACACATTGGAGTGACAAGCAGTAAATATGCATTGAGCATCAAATTTACTAAAAAACACTGCAATAACTAGGAATAAATCTGATCTGATTTTTCTTTGCTGTTTTTGCTTTCCATTATGGTTAACGGAAACGGTTTTCAGCATAAATGGCCAATATACAGTGTAACAGTATAATTTATGAAGATATTAACGTTAACAATTTAATTTTTATAATAATAATAATGTAAGATTTTTTTTCCCAAATATAGTGATATTAATTATATGTGTATTTATTTGTTTGACAATAGAAACAAAATTCAGAGTAATGAAATTTTTTTTTGTTAAATGGTTCTTTCATCGGTTTGCAGAGTTTGCCCAAATCATAGCTATCTATTTCAGACAATCAACAAATAACAAACATCTTGAGCAGTGTCAAATATCCACTGCAACCTTGAATAGGACAAATCAGTTACTGAAGAAGAATAAATTACAAGATTAAAGAAATGTCATTATTTCAACGCACTACAATAATGTTTTATGGATGTAATCACATTAACAGTAATAATAATAATAATAATAATAATAATAATAATAATAATAATAATAATAAATCAATAATAGCATATCGATAATGATGGAATTCCAGCACCAGTGAGAAAGGAGTTCAAATTTAATTCAAGCTTAAAATTACATCATCTAAATTGCTTTAACAAACCTTCACAGCTCTCATGAAAAATTTGCATGAAAAACTCTAAATAAGTAAGTTTTTTTTTAGAAGTCGACCATAATAGACATAATTTGTGAGTTTGTTTTTCAGCTTGTAAATGAGTTTATGGTGTGTGTGTGTGTGTGTGTGTGTGTGTGTGTGTGTGTGTTGTGTGTGTTATGCTTGTAACATACATAATGACACTCCAAGACCTCTGAAGGTGTGCTGCTGTATCTGGCACCAAGGCGTTGCAGTAGATCCTTAAAGTCCTGTTAGTTACCACTTGGGACCTCCAAGGATCTGACTTGTTTATCCAGAACATTCCGCAGACACTCAATTGGCTTAAGGTCTGGCTGAACGAGTTTGCACTCTACATCAGCAACACAGGATGAAGGTATTATCTGTATATTTTATCTTTTATTTTCCCTAAATTACTCACTATTTTAGACGAATGCTGCAGCATCATGTAGCTAACTTAAGAAGCCACACACATGTGTTCTCCTTTAAAAGAACACACGCTGGTGTTAAACTCTAATGTCCCATTCAGCTGAAGTCAAAATGACTAAATTATGAAATATCCCAAGTTTAAAACACATTCTGGGAACAATTCATGTTATCTGAATGCGAACCCTGCAGGACCGATCATTATGTTAAATAATGAAAGAATGCAGGCTGGAGGAGTATTAAAGTAAGTGGCTTGGGTAAGTGAAGGAAATTCACTATGAAATGAGGGGAACTTTTTTCTCTGTTTATGACTTCTCTGAGTTCGGAGCAGATGGCAGCATTAAATCCTAATGAAGACAAAAAAGGCTGATATTAAAACGGCAATGGCTGTTCATGTGTCAACGTGCCTCAATAAGACTCCCAGCAAGAGCTTAGAAGCATCAAACACAGCAGGGTAAATATTAATATGTGATGTTTAAAAAAAAGAACATGGAGACGTAGGGTTCTTACAGCACAGGTGAGTGATAAAGACAGCCAAGCAACAGAAATTAGACCCATTTAATGGGCAGAACTATGCAAATTTTGTTTTCAATGCCAGCAACACTTTGTCACCATCGCACACCACCCACTATTGTAACAATGCCTACATTCATTATCATTCATTTGCTTATTCCTGATGCTTAATCATTTGTCTTATTTTTTGCAGGCCTTTTTTACACAACTGTCTCTCACCTTCAAAGTGTAAAACACGGGAATGAGTTTTTTGTTAGAAAAATTTACATAATTTGAAACCCATCAATGAGCCCAAGAAGGTCACGCTTTACATGCAATAGCACAATAAAGGACAGACCTGTGTGATCAAATCACAAGGTACTGATTAACCTTTACTAATGATACAGCAATGGCTGGTAATGTAGGTAAAATATCTTCATGTATACTGTGGCATCATGTGAAATATGCATTTACATAAGTTTTATTATACCAATGAGTGCCAAAGAGAAAAAAATCATTCCTGTGTGTGTGTGTGTGTGTGTGTGTGTGTGTGTGTGTGTGTGTGTGTGTGTGTGTGTGTGCCATAGATTCAACATAGTCACTATAGTCACGCATAGTAAATGTAAACATCTCTGACACAGTGCAGAAATGTCAAAGAGCCAAATCATAGCATTTCTACAACTATGATAATCCTTACACAATCTAATCTGTATCATCCTATTAACTCACTATCATTATGAAATGTATACAATACAATTCTTCTCTCTCTTCACCTTTCAGCTATTTTTTCCTGTGCTAAAGAAATGTCCTGCTTAAAACACTTGAAAGTCATTTCTAAGAATTTTTAGAATTTTGCCACTAGGAGAAACACTTTACACTAAGAATTTTCATGAATAGAAGCCCTTTAGTACAAGCAACCTTGTAGTGACTTCAGCAGACATGTGAAAAAGTTTCATTGTATAAAAAAAAGTGATTGGAATGATAATAGCTCCAGATTTTCTGAAATTTTGCAAAAAAAAAAAAAAAAAAAAAAAACGGTGTGATTTTCAGATCAAAAATTTGTAGCTATGAACGTCCCTTTATTATTATCAACAATACTTCAGTGCAAAAACTAGCAAGATTCGGAACGTGTGGATATGCACCAGGACTGGAATCCCATGTGAGTGGTTAGAGATGAAGATTGCAGACATGCAGAGACATCGCATGGAACCTGTTTCTATTTCTAAATGTTTTATTGCCTCACACTTCCAGGGCTGGCAAATACACCTGAGGAATTACTGGAATCTCATTCCTCTGTATCTGTTCCCAGTTTTTCTCACTTTGTGATTTATTTATTTATTTAGGTAGTTAGTTAGTTAGTTAGTTAGTTAGTTAGTTAGTTAGTTAGTTAGTTAGTTAGTTAAAATCATTAAGTGTTATATCATAATTATACATAAAAATGTGTAATTATTTTGTTTGTTTGTTTGTTTATTATAAATCCATATGACCTAGATGTAAAAAATATGAAAATCTATATATGATTTTTTACATTTAATAAATATAACATTTTTGGAAAAAACTGTGGAAAGTTGCATTTGAAAATAAATGTAATTTGAAAATAAATTAATAATTAGTAAAGATAATATCTAAAAAAGTATTCTATAAAATCTCAAAACAAATTAACTATGTTTTCTTTAATCACATTTTGGGGAAAAAATGGGTAAATAAAAAAAATTTAAAAGTGCAGAATTCACTTTTATAATAATAATAATAATAATAATAATAATATACAACATGCAAAAATTTATATTCTTGTTTTAAAAATATTACATTTGAGTGTGTATGTAATTATGCGGGGTCTTTTTAGTCTCATCTTAAAATAAATTAACCATGTTGGAAAACCATGTACAAAAAACCTTTGTGAAAGCAGATAAATAAAAAAATATTTTTTAATAATTTTCATGAGAAAATAAATACATTAGGTGTATACATAGGTGGAAAACAACATAAAAACACAGGTGTAGATATAGGTGTGCAGCCATATGAACCTTAAATAAAAGTCATTATATTAAAGAAGGATTAGAAACAGTGAGTCAGAAACAGTGGGTGGAAATCCAGGAGATAGAGATTGAATTCTTAGAACAACGAAAAATAAACAGACAGCTTTGTCATGTAAGGGATCAAATAAATCAAACATCTTAAAGAATAAGAGCAAAATGGAGGCACTGGATCAATATTTACAGTAAAGTGACAAGACTGCAGTTTCAGAGTGCTGACAGCGTCAACTCGGCACCTCTAACCCCCACTACCATGCTAATTAAGCTCCCCACAAATTAGTTTAATATGCACAAGATTTCTAGACTCATTAAATGTGAGACCTTGTGTATGGGGATCTATGAACAGACAGAGAGAGAGAGAAAAAGAGAGAAAAGGGTGAATTTAGTGAAAGGGGAAGGAAGGAAGAAAGGAAGGAAGGAAGGAAGGATATTGAGCAAGAAAAATGCATTAGAAAATTATGAAGAAGCAGACAACAGAAAGAAAGAAAGAAAGAAAGAAAGAAAGAAAGAAAGAAAGAAAGAAAGAAAGAAAGAAAGAAAGAAAGAAAAAGAGAGGCAGAGAGAGAAAAAGAGACCCAATTTAACAATCTTGCTGTCAAGCTTTCACAGCCAAGAAGGTCTGTATATGTTGCCTCTCCTATTCATTTGTCTGTATGTGTATGTTTATATATGTGTGTGTTTATATATTTCTGTGTGTGTGTGTGTGTGTGTGTGTGTGTGTGTGTGTGTGTGTGTGCATTCATGGCTGCTCTTGGACCCCCCTGAGAGCATACTGTATGACAGACAGTGTACAACACCCCACACACACACACACACACACACACACACACACACACACACACATGGAAAGCTCACTATTACACACCTGTGACATAACATAATGTGCAAAGAAAGAAAGAAAGAAAGAAAGAAAGAAAGAAAGAAAGAAAGAAAGAAAGAAAGAAAGAAAGAAAGAAAGATGAAAAATGTAATAGCATGAAATTGAGAAAGAGAGTGAGAGCAATGGAGAAATTGAGTGAATTTAAAAAAATGAATGTGAGGATTTTAAAAAAGAAGAGTGAAGTCTGGGGAATAGAACGAATGCTTAAATACATGCATGCACGAGAGAGAGAGAGAGAGAGAGAGAGAGAGAGAGAGAGAGAGAGAGAGAGAGAGAGAGAGAGCACAGTCCTGTAGGTGTTGTCAGTAAATTATACCTCCACCCCTTTTTCTCTCCCTCTATTTGTCTCTTATTCTGATCATGGATGAATTATTCAGCAGCCCATTAGCGCTGAAAAAAGAGAGAGAAAGAGAGAGAGAGAGAGAGAGAGAGAGAGAGAGAGAGAGAGAGAGAGCTTGTGTTTATATTTAGTTGTGTGTGTTGACTGTGTTGACGGCTCACTTTTGAGATGCTCTGTTAACACTTCTGACAGGGGACGAGTCGACTACAATTAGTGGCCAAGAGAGGAGGGGGGATTTCTTTTTCAGCATCTCTCTCTCTCTCTCTCTCTCTCTCGCTCTCTCTCTCTCTCTCTCTCTCTCTCTCTCTCTCTCTCTCTCTCTCTCTCTCTCTCTCTCTCTCTCTCTGCCCGTGTACAGCTAAAATAATAGTTTAGTGAAATACACAACATCCCCTTAGCACAAACAATTATCACACACTCATCATTATAAAACATTGATCCAGACGTGTCACTTTATATTTCTGTCATCTTTAAGACTCAAGTGTTTATACTACTACTGCGTTGTCAAATACTCCTGATTGGGGCAAGTCGTAGCCTAATGGTTAGAGAGTCTGACTCGTAATCCTAAGGTTGTGGGTTCGAGTCTCGGGCCGGCCACGACTGAGGTGCCCTTGAGCAAGGCACCGAACCCCCAACTGCTCCCCGGGCGCCGCAGCATAAATGGCTGCCCACTGCTCTGGGTGTGTGTTCACGGTGTGTGTGTGTTCACTGCTGTGTGTGTGCACTCTGGATGGGTCAAATGCAGGGAACGAATTCTGAGTATGGGTCACCGTACTTAGCCGTATGTCACGTCACTTTCACTTTCACTTATTGTCTGAGCATGTTGTAACATTAATCACAGGATTATATTACCGCTTTGGTTGTTAATATATTAAAAGGTTATTGTTTCTATAGTAATGTCAAGATGGCTTGGACATTTCCCTGCTGGAACCCCTGGGAGCATTTTAGAAGGTCGTTTGTTTAATGTCTCGTGCCATGTGCTTTTGTTTGTTTTCCTCTTTTTCCCTAGTGTTTTCCTGTGTCTGTTGATTTTGAGATTTTATTAATAAAACTTCTATCCTTGAATTTGGGTATGATTTTGTTCTTGTACAGGCACCTGCTCCTGACAGAAGGACTCACCCAGCTTGTTGACCCAGCGGGTTAGCCCCAAGCGGGGTTTTTTTTTTTCTGCTTTTTCTATTTCTATGGACATCACTCTGCATTTGTTTCTGTAGGGGATGCTTCCTGGTTCCCACGGAGGATGCTGCCTTACTTTTGTGTCTGTGGAAAATGTTACTTGTCTGATCTGTTTCTCCTTTTTTTCCAGGACTTTGATATCGCTCTACTCTGATTCCTGTTTCCCTTGGAGGACACAGAGTCAAATCTTGCCCATGGAGGGTGTTACTGGCCTGACCTGTCTGCCTTAATTTTCTCTGGTTTTCTGTGGAGATTTTTCTGCTAGTGCAGGGATTTGACCCTGTTTTGGGACTCGGCAAAGGATACTTACAACCCCACCCCCCAACCCCCGTTCAGGACCTTGGTCTGCTTCTTGTGTTGGCTGGGGTCATTGCTCAGATCTTCTGCTAGGCTTTCAACGTCACTGGAGGCCCACTGGCTTTGCCACCTGTTCCCCCCTTTGTGACCCTTGCTCCTCCTTGCTCCCCCTTGGCCCTCGCTGAGCTCATCCCTCTTCTTTGCCACAATCATCGCCCTCTTTGGCTTTCTGGCATGCCCCTTTATCACCAGAAAGAACACAGGTGCTGTTTCAGAGCTAGTGCTGGTGCTGGATCAAAGTTGGTTCCACTGGCGATCCTTCTAAGAACCGGTTTGCCTTTCCATGGGCTAGAGAGCCATCACATAGCCAAGTCTTATGTCACTGTATACGTCTCATCTTCCCCAGCAACGTTAGCACTGCAGCGGCAAATACAAACACAAAATCAACAATGGCGGTTGTTGTTTACTGTTAATGCTCATGGCTTTGCAAACCGACATTAGTATTCAAACGTGCCAAATCCAACATGTACGTGCAGCTGGATGTAATTTGTATAAACGGAGGTTGCACTCGAGAATAATGGAAAGTACTATCATGTGTGCTGTTAATTGATCATATTTCGGTAAAGTAAAAGTGTATTTAACATTGGTATACTTAAGGTACATTATCAAAGATGCTAACAGTAACCCCTACACAAGCCCTACCTCCAGCTCCTGATGCAAGCGGTTCTTCTAGACCAGCAACATTTTGGTGCTACTGAAGAACCACTTTTCCTGGTTCAGAGCTTTGGGTGTCAAAAAAGAAAGAACTGATTTTAAATTAGCCTCTGGCTCCGAACCAGCACTCAAACTTCCTTGGTGGAAAAGGGGCATAAGTGGCTGAGTTGGTTCCCTACGCAGGAATCATTGTGGTAAAAATGGAAGAACACACCACACTCTGGGCCATGTTGTCATACCAAAATGACACACTTCACAGTATCACACCTTCTCAGCATGTGTTATTCCTTATATAACATCAACTTACAGGTTTCATGCTTGGCCAAATACTGTACGTTAATGTTTCTATAGTAACAACTCCTTCACAGGGACCTGTGTAAAATAATTTAATATAGTAATAAAAAGAAATTAACATGTTCTTATATAAACAAGAAAAGTGTGGATATGGTTAAGTTTTCTGAAAGATGCTAACTCTATGGATGGAGTCTACAGTATACACACTTATATTTAAGGAGGTTTTCCACCACAGGAAAGTCTTCAGTATAGAGGAGTTTGTGTTCTCTATTTTGTCAATAATGTGACATTTTGTTGCTATTGCTGATCATGTTTTAGTTTTTTTTTTATGCAAATGGAACTAACTTGCTTGTAACTATTCATGTGGCTTTAACAAATTGTCCAACACATCACGAGCAGCTGTTAAATAATAAATAAATAAAACCTTTGGGTTGTAGGTTTTCCAACCAAGATAAATTGGTAGATATAGGGGTGTTTGTTTTGAGGATTGTAGTTAGTTATTGTATCAGTACAGATAATTTAAATATATATTTAACTAAATTTTCTTAATGTACTGATAGATTAAAAGTGATTCAAGTGCAATAAATTAAAAAATGTTTTATAACGCAAGTAAGTCATGGTGGTTTATTGGTTAACACATTTGCCTTTCACTACCATGGTTGGCAGTTTTATTCCAGCCTCTACCCTGAGTCTGTGAAGCTTGCATGTTCTCTCTGTACTTTGAAGGCTTCCTCTGGGTACTCCAGCTTTCTCCCCTAGTCCAAAGACGTGCGTTGTAGGCTGATTGGCATCTCTAAATTGCCCACAGTGTGTTATTGAGTGTCTCTGATTGTGCCCTTTGATGGTTTGGCACCCTGTCCAGGGCGTCCCCTGCCTTGAGGGAGTCCCCTGGGATAGACTCTGGTTTCCTGTGTCCATGAATAGGATAAGTGATACAGAAAATGGATAAATGGATGATAAAAAAAATTGGATGTTTAATAACAAAATAACAAATAATTAAAGAAATTTCCTCACAAACCAAACCAATCTTCCCGTCTCAGAATGTGAATGTAGGATCAGGCAGTCAGAGATGTTTTACTTCCTAGAAGGAAGAAAGCACACCCACTCAATTCTGTGAACTCATAGTATATTATATCCAAGACATCAATATTTAGTGAAGATGCACATCCTCAGCTAGAACACTCTAGACTGTGAGAGGTATACTTTAAATCTCTTCTTTCTAAGTTTTAATCACAATGCATCTATTTTCTACTGACTGGCTAATATGAAACTTTATTCCCTTACAATATATTAACCAAGTGCAAAAAGGGAAAATGTTGAAATGTCCTGAGTGGAAAGTTTGACGAGTACAGCTCTTGTAGCTAGAGAATATAAATATGATTGGTCTAATGGCTAAATTTACTCCTCACATGTCTCACCAAGACTTTTAAGTGTTTAAAAAGAATAGTAAGTTGCAAAAGTAGCAACAAATATCCAAGTTATTGTTGATGAATTTAGAAACAGGAGCCAAAGATATTATTTTTATGAGAGTGAATATTTATACCTGGGAAACTATGAGGAATCAATATGTTTAATGCATTACTGTATGTGTTCTCCCAAACTATTGGAATGGTTATATGCCAGAGTCATTTGGGTTTGAGATTAAAATGTTTTAAAATATATTATGTTTATAGTACACACACATCTGTAAATTACTTCCATATTACCATTTTATTTAACTTATCTAAATCTTGTACAAACTGTATATCCTGCACTTCCTGCTATTGCACTTTGGTTAGACCTAAACTGCATTTCGTCACCTTGTACTTGTACATGTGTAATTACAATAAAGTTGAATCTAATCTAATCTAATCTAATCTAATCTAAATCTGAATATGAGATGAAAGTTTGGGATTTCAGCTTTTATTTCCTGGTATGTATATCTAGTTTTACACAAAATAAATACAGAACCTTTTGAATTAGACAAGTCAATTTTAGGTCAGCGAAAGCAAAGAAACAGATAATTCAAGAAGGCTTTTTTTAATATCTGATTGCATATCCCTTGCTTTTAATAACCACATCAAGCAGTTTCACTCTTTGACGTCACTAAATTGTTGGTTTCGTTTGTGATGCTTTTCAAGCCTTTTACTACACCCTCAATCAGTTGTTGTTTGTTTAATGTTTTTGTTTTGTTTTTTTTTGGTTTTTTTTGCTCAATTGGGTTAAGGTCTGGTGATTGACTTGGCCAGACTAAAACCTTCCACTTCATCCCCCGGTTAAGTCCTTTGTTGTGTTGGGAGTGTGTTTTGGATTATTGCCTTGCTGCATGATGAAGTTCCTCCTATTAATTTGGATGCATTTCTCTGTAGATTGGCAGACAAATTGTTTCCGTAGACCTCTGAATTCATTCTGCTGCTATCATTATGAGATCCATCATCAATAAAGATTAGTGAGTCTGTTCCAAAATCAGCCATGCAAGCCCAAGCCATGGCACTATCTCCGCCATGCTTTACAGATGAGCTTGTATGTTGGGGATCATGAGCAGATCCATTCTTCCATTCAACACTTTAGACTTTCCATCTCTTGTTAATCTTCCAGAAATGTTATGGCTCATCTCTGTACTTCTGCTGTGGAAGTTGTCAGTAATGTTTTTCTTCACAGCTCTCACAATGCTTCTATTATCTACTGTTGCTATCTTTGGCTAGCCTGTTCAGTAACTGTTGCTACATCAGTGGTTTCTTTCTTTTTCAGGACATTCCAAAATGTTCCATTGGCTATATCCGATGTTTGGGTAATGCCTCTGATTGATTCTTCCCTCTTTTCTCAGTTCTGAAATGGCTTAATATATTTCTCCCATATACAGCTCTCTGAACTTCATGGTCACTTATCCTTATGCTTTTTTTTTTATCAATGTTCATAGCTAAAACTGAGGCCAAAATCCAAGAGTAGATATTTATAGTTATTCATTGCTTAATCTATCAGGACACACCTGGGTAACATGAAACATCTTTCAGTTACATGGTCCAATATATCTTGAGTCTACAGCAAAAACAACTGAGTTGGCCTTGCTGTTCCAATCGTTATGGAGAGCACAGTATTCCTTAAGTAGCTTGTTTACCAATTCTGACTCATAAACTGCGTCATAAACCAATACATCTTGAATCAATTCACCTAAAGATTCTCCTCTAAGTGCTTGCACATGACAAAAACAATTTTTAATCTCTTACAGTAACTGTGGTTTTACTATTCACCAGTGGGTCAGTTTAATAATTCTCAATTTATTAGTCATATATAGTGATGGACAATTAATAAATTTATTATCTAGCCCATAATTGTAATTTACTAGGCTAAAACATAGTAGCTGACAATGTAATACCATATTGAGAACTAAGTTCATTCATTCAGACTAAGTCAAATTAGCAATTATATGAATTCCAGTTTAAAGATGCACAGACTGTGCAGCTGGGGTCAGGTTTTTCATGTTATACATCAAAAAACATGTAAATCATTAGTGAACCTTTCAGTTATGAGCTGCAGTGTTTTTCACTAAAATCGCACCTACAATATTACTTTTGATAGGATATTTTTTTCTTATTTGTTTAACTGTATAACACTTTCTTTTATTCGGTTGACATACATGCATGTTCCAGATTCTGAAAACTCGGCTGTGATTAGTGCATGCTAATGAATCTTCCTAGTAAAATCACTCATCTGCATGTGTGTAGAGGAGTAGGTGGTGAGATTCAAAAATTTGTGCAACATTTTATTATAGCATTTTGGCACAATGCACAACCTTGAAGTGTGTACTATTTTGTATTGCAAAGGACAATAACAAGTATGGTTAATTTCCTTTCTGGATGTTAAGGCTACTTTTTTACTTATAAGTAAATGTATTTTATAAGTAAACAAAAAGTCTAACATGTTCAGATATCTTTAAAAATCAATTGGTGTTTTACAAAATGTGCTGTTATATGTTGTCTAATACATATACACCAAAATAACAGGAAATTAAACCTGAAATTATATGTCTATTCTCAAATTCATAATTCATCTATATATATATATATATATATATATATATATATATATATATATATATATATATATATATATATATATATATAGTCTTAATATTGTCTTAATATTTACCCCAAGATAAGGTAGGTGTACCTAATAAATTGAACACAAGCTAAGCTGGTTTATAATCATTGCAGTTAGCCACTTACCCTCATCTGACTCATCATTTTTAACATATTCTAATTGAGATCCTGAGATATTATGCTGCAATAATGTCAACCCTATTTGTTGATGATTTACTCTGTTATATGTGTTTCTTTTCCAGGGTGCTGGTCTCCAAAGTATACACTTTGTGAGCATCTTCTGATTTAGTCAATGTCTGGTACAAATAAACTGTACTGTCAAGCACTCAGTGTGCTAAGAGCTTCATGGTAACTTTACTGTTAGCTAAATAAAGAAGACAAGTCCCTCATCACAGTGCTGCTCATCAGTTCATTTATAGATATTGATTTTATACACCAGGATCTAACAGCTGGTGAGCCTGCCAGGAGCTACAAAATACAAAGCTGTCTCAAGAACCCAAGAATATTTAAGTAGAAGATCCTAGCTGTTTGTTTTGACCTGTGAGCCAAGCTTTAACTAACCAGACCACTGTCTGACAACATGAAAATGAGAAGGTTCAGGACTGTTGATGTCACACACACACACACACACACACACACACACACACACACACACACACACACACACACACACACACAGTTCATCTTGAGTGAACTCAGAGAGTTATACAGATTGAAAACCCAGCAAAAGGTCTAGAAGACTGACTATCCATGAATGATTATACAACATGTGTACGGTCCAAAACACAAGACAAGTGCATAGTGAAGAAGAAGTTTGGATCATTGGTCCTCTTAAAGCTATGTCAAGCTATGGGGGCTTAAACAAACAAACAAACAAACAAATACACAGTATGGCATGCAGCGAAAGACTTTTTTGACTGTTAGTGCCATGACAATAGAATAAAAATAAAACAAAACTAGACTCAGAACAGAAACTATACAGGTTATAATGGAAAAGAGAAATTATATAAGAGAAATTATATTAATATAACCTGCAGGCTGTTTATATTTTATATACACCATTTGGTCCATTTGGTTATATACACTCCATTGTAGGCAGCTTTTTAAGCCAAAGGACATAGCTGTAGTGCTTTTCTTGGGTATTTGTAATGATAATCAAAAGAAAAAAAAAACATTGGATCTTACGCACAAAATGTTTTAAATACATTATTCATGTAATTATCTTGTAATTCATTGAGTGGCAAATTAGTCTTTTTCATGCTCTCTGTTCTTGGGTGATCTTTGCAATTTCTCTGTGCACTTAGCAAAGGGTTTTATATTAAAAGTGTCTTTTTGAGCTATAAACACTCTTCAGAGACTGTTTTTGTGCTTTTTTGTTTAATTATATGGTAATAAAAACAAAAAGAGTATTTCCGTTTCACCCTGATTCAGACTCTGTAAGTGGGCTCATAGGTGTGAAAGCGCCTTTTAAACTAAAAAGTAAATTGAATTAAATACTTTAGGCTTCTTATGTTTGAGCATAAACAAATCTTCCAGTGAGAGAGAGAGAGAGAGAGAGAGAGAGAGAGAGAGAGAGAGAGAGAGAGAGAGAGAGAGAGAGAGAGAGAGAAAGAAAGAGAGAGAGAGAGATGTTGAACTGAATAAAGAGCTGGGCATGTATTCATAAAGGTTTTAGGAGCTCCAACTTTAGCTTAAACATTTCTAATTAGGAATTTAATCTATTTTAGAGGGAATGCAGGACTGACCATGTTGCTGGGTGTTACACATGCTTTTGAAACCTGTGATTTGGTTGAACAATAAAAAAAATAGGAGCACTTTTAAAATATGGTCTATTATAAGCTTTTACTTTGTCTCTGTGTGAAGATATTTGAGGCTATGGGATTACGTTCATTAGCGATTATATTAGAGATGCGCTAACATCTGTATTTTACAAATGAATAATAAGTAATAAATGTAATGTAAATGTAAACATCTATGACACAGCGCAGAAATGTCATAGCACCAGATCATACCATTTGTGCCACTATGGTATTTCTGTGCTGTGTCTGAGATGTTATCTCTAAAATGATAACAACTTTAATCCCTACATGATCTAATCTGTAGCATTTTGCACACCTGCCCATGTCACGTCACACCTGCACATGCTATGCCTGCCATGCCAAAGCCTGTACACTTCACACCAAAGCCTGCACATGTCACGCCAAAGCCTGCACACTTCACGCCAAAGCCTGCACACATCACGCCAAAGCCTGCCCACGTCATGCCTGCTCATGCCAAAGCCTGCTAATAACAAAGCCTACTCATGCCAAAGCCTACTCACACCGTGCCTGCCACGCCAGAGATTGGTGTTCAGTCTGGAGGATGCCCCAATATTGCTGTAGTTGTTGCAAGCCAAGAAGTCTCAGAGGTGGTCTTACTGATGACTACATTGCATGTTGCTGCTATGGCCATTTGGGCCACATATTGTTCATCAGCTTAAGAGTCTGATTCATAGGCCCTTTACACACAAGGATCTGATCCTGAGTCTCACGTCTGTTATGATGTGACCACAGAAGTTGTTCCTGAATTTTCCATCTGCCATGATGCGTCCATGGAGGTTGTTCCTGAGTTTCTTGGTCATCTGTTCATCCAATGCTCCATGGCCCAAGTCCTCCAGTACTCCACAGTCTATTCCCAACTGCACCAGGACCTTGTGCTCCACTACCCAGGTCTGCAAATGCTTCATTACCCAGGTCCCCCCAGTGATCCACAGTCTAGTTCCACAATTGGACCAATACCCTTTGGCCCTCCGTTCCACTCCCAAAACTGCTGCCACCTTTCCCCCACCCTCCCGGACATTTTGTTTTTTTGGGTGGAGTATTTTTTTTAGGACGTCAGGAGCTACCCTTAAAAGGGGATTATGTAACGTAGGTTTTGTATTTTGTCTTGTGTTCTGGATTTTTTATGTCTTGCTTCCTTTGACCTCATGTTCTTCTGCCTTGTGTATGTGTTAGGTTGTGATTGGTTAATGTTGTCATGTGTCCTTCAGTTCCCATTGTCCTTTATGGCTGTTTCGTGTGCTCATGTTTCTTGTCCTGTTTTGTCATTGTCCTTCCCTGGATTACTTTGTTTTTGTAATAAATCTACTAACTGCATTTGGATCCTTGGCCTTTACTTTCAACGCACGTTATAGTCTTGATATTTAGGATTTATTTTTCTTACACATACCATTTTGGTGGACTTTTTTCAGTACATATCTGTGTCTGTAAACAAATCACTAGGCAATAAAGATAACAGAACTAAACCAAAAGAGAGACAATGATTACAAATGTCCTATACTGTACCTCAAAAAGGCAACAAATTATAATGAGTGTTGAGAACAGCAGCATGTAATTTAAAAATTACAAACTGCTGAGTTAGAGAATGATGATAACTGTGAGATGTGCAAAATATGCTAAAAATGCATGTTATTCTTTAAGTACAGGGCAAGTCCCAGTTATTTTGAGGCCTTGTCTACAATCCGTTGAAGTCTTCTTTTAGCAAGAGTCTGTGTTGCTGTACCAGACTGTGATGGACCGTGTCAGGACACTTTCACTAATTTCAGAGTTGAGCTGAGTTCTCTGTACTTTTTCACATGCCTCAGGAAATAAAGTTTCTATTGTGCCTCCTTGACAACATGGCCGATTTCCAAATCCTATTTAAGTTGAGTTTCCAAAAGAGAGGTCTTACAAATCCACAAAACTCTGCACAGGTTATTGGATGTTTCCTTATTCTGATTGATTCTTTGAGATTTAGTGACTTTAGTTTCCAGACTTCTATGATTAATTCTTTGGATGTGTAGGTGTGTATCGGTGTTGTTGTCCTCGCACCAAGTTACAGCATGGGACCACATCCTGTCGGTACGGTGATTCATCGTTATCTGAAAGCCGTCCAATAATGGCGGTGTCATAAGCATATTTGAAAAGCTTGCCTGAGCTGTTTTGACTGGTGAGCCCATTTGTGAATAATGAGAACAGAAGGAAAGAGAGAACACAACCCTGGGGAGTTCCTCTATCGACTGACAGGACTTAAGTGGATGTGTTGTTTACCCTGACCACCTGTATTAAAATTGATATGCTGCTGCACTTAATTCAAAATGAGATGAAAATTAAGTGTCAATTTCAGATATCAAACAGATGCAGCACCATGCATAAGGAAAGGGAAATTGGAAAGTTTTACAAAGATGGTACAGTATTTTATTTTATGAAGCTAGATGAGTTGATACTGTATGCATTCGGACTCAACCTTTAACATTTCTATGAAGAACTCATCACCTTTTTTCAATTTGCAGCCGGCCAATCTGCAAATCTTTATCCTTAGATTTCTCTTCATGGCATTATATTCATTAGAACTCATTTTGATTTAACCAACAATAATAAATAATTTAATTATTTAAACCTTTTTTTGCCCGGTCCACTCTCATTCTGAAATGGACAAATGAATTATTTTATCGCCAAATGTCTGATATTAAATGAGTGAGGACACAGTTAGCTTTCAGTATGAGATGTTTTTCCTTAAAAAGATTTTATTGTGGTTTCTCAGGAAGCAGAACTTGGGGTTGAGACCACCATTTACTTTGAAGAAAAAAAACATTGAAAAAACTAATTATTTACAGGATTACTAATTACTAAGTTTTGAGCTTTTTTATGAAGATATTGCAGATAGTAGATAAAGGAAACTGCAAATTCCTAAAGTCCTGCATGTCTCTTTTCTTATGAACCATGAATCATCAATGTGGAATTTGACATAACAAAGAAAGTCATTGTTGAACATGGACTCAACTAAAGCAGGCACAAATTTCATTTTTTTGGCCTCTGGCCTCTTCTTCCAATTTATTCTTTCGATTTGAGTCTTCGATTGACTTTGCATTAAATATGTCACCCCGTATTTTTACCCCTTCCGGGAAGACAACCGGGTAAATACTCCAGACACACAGCAAGTCCTCCAGTCTCTTCGTGGAAATTTTTTTACATATTTTCCTGAGAAATGCGAATAAACTCACATCCACCCACATCCAGACTACTTTTATCATCAATAATCTGCTGGATCTGAATATTATGTGGCAGTGTGGGAAGAGGCACCAGTGTTTCACAGCTCTATAAATTATAAATGGTATGTTATTATCACAGATAAACTGCACTCTCAGGTTTTTATTTTTTGGTGAATTTATGGAGAAAACAAGATATGCAGTTACTGTTGCAGTACTTTCCTGTCAAAACTTTAACTTCACCACAAAATTCATGAAGTTATCCCTGAAAAGAAGCGAGTGTCTTTTAACTTCTGAAGTAACTATATTGGGAAAATATTATTTATGCTATTTTGATTGATTTGTACACTAAAAGGATTTGTGGCAATAGTGAGAAAATGTTAAATAATAGTAAAGAAACTACAAGTATCTAATATGATCTTCAGGTCTGCAGTTAGGGAAGTTCCCTGTAGTTTTTTAAGTCACTTTATCTGCATCCAGAAACATTTTATTTGAATAATACAATATGGGACATATGCATCAACATTACATCAATAGTTACACCAATAGTTACGATGGCAATGTTAAGGTATGTTCACACGAATCACGACGATTTTATCACTGCAAGTCAGCAGCTGCTGAACTACTGGTTGCCATAGTAACAAAGTTTATCAGTGGATAGCACAACTAGCAATACAATTGAGGTTAAATTTGCTTTTTGCTGCTAAAGTTAAACATTCCTGAGGTGGATTTGACATAAAATTCACCAGTGTATATATGCATAATATCATATGAGATGAAAGAGAAGCAGTGCACTGTAAAGCATAGTTGACGATCAAGTTATCCGAACTTATTTATTTCCTTTAATTCCAGACATCATGACAAATTTTGGATATTGAACTCAAATGAGAACGTTTTCATAAAGTAATTCATTGTCCTGAATATATGGCATGTTATTCATGTTAACTTCCATATATTTCCTTCATGAACAGTGTGCGTTGTACTCTCTTCAGTACGTGCTGCACCAAGTCGCTCCATATTTGCAAAAATTTGAACTCTTTTCATCACCGGACACACCAACATGTAAAATGTATAATCTCTGGTTGCTTTGAGACTGGATTTATTAGTATCCACCATGATGTGGTCACGAGGGCAAAAAATGAATTGAGATTAAAATGCAAACTAAATAAGCAAAGAGCTTGTTTTTTTTTTGTTTTGCTTTGTTTTGTTTTTTGCTGTCAAATAAAAAAATGCACCTACTGCTCACTATTCATCAACAATGCTACCTTAGCTAGCTATCTTCAAACACGTACTTCTCCCACAGGTGGCTACTACTGGCTGACTTGGATAACCAGAACAAAACGTCCACTTAATTACATGTTGTTTATATAAAGTTTAACATGTACATGTACATTTACATGTTAACAGGACAAGGTGGCTGAATGGTTGAGATGATGGACTGCTAATCTGTTGTGCTCCACACTCATGAGTTTCAATCCCCACAAAGCAAGTCTAAACCCAAATCACAACTTCCACAAAGCTAGATGGTTAGAAAGGACTACTGGTTGTGTGTTTAAATCCCACTACCTCCAAGCTGCAAAGCCCTTAACCATCAGCGGCTTAGATATATAAATGACATGGCTGTTAGTTGCTCTGGATAAGGATGTCTGCCAAATATTGTAAAAGTTGTTTACAAATTTATTTATTACCAGTAATTAATTTGCCTATTTATGTAAAATGACAAAAAATGTATTTCACAATGAAATAAAGAGCACTTCACTGTAGCTTATAGGTACAGTGAAGTGTACAGTGAATGGTATAGGTATACCTATACACTGTAGGTATATTTGTTTAGCATCTTTGACAGAATGTGGTGCTTCTTTTCATCACTAATAATCTAGCAGGTCACTAGATACAGCAGCTACCGAATAGGTTGGAATAGCTTGAATTAGAATTGACATGTATGCATAGCATTTTTATTATTTGTTCCTTTTCGTTGGTTAGTCAGCTATGAGCAACATTTTCTAAAAGTCAAATATATACTCTCTTCCGCTCTGTAGCACTGATGGTATGGTTACCTGCTCACCTGTTTTTTTCTGCAAGAAGAGTGTATTTATTCAGCACATTCATTCAGCATGTGTTAGTTAGAGAGAGAGAGAGAGAGAGAGAGAGAGAGAGAGAGAGAGAGAGAGAGAGAGAGAGAGAGAGAGAGAGGTGCAAGCTTCTTTCGTGATGCTTCATGTCCTAGCTGCAGGAAAACCACATGCTTTTCCCTGGAGAGCGAATCCCAACATAATTCGGGTCACAGAATCTTTCTTTGTCGAGTTGTGCTGAGATTTCCTCAAAATATTAAGATTCAACTAGAAATGTGTATCAGGTTGCCTCTTTCAGTTTACTGTGAAGACACAGGAGAATTGCAGATGAGCTGACTGAGAAATATCAGTTCTGTTATTATGACCTTAACTGCAATAGTGTTTGTCTATGTATCATATTTAATGAAACATTATGAAAGTACTTATAAATAACAGTGTTGAATAAACTCTTGTTGTTTAAGGTTGTTTTTTTTTTTTGGACTGTTGAAAAAAACTCTGCAAAGTAATATAATGTAGATAAAAGAAGAGTAATAATAATGAGTAACTTTTCTTGGATGTAATTGTAATATACAGTAAGTGAATCCCATTAATAATCTAATGCTTGAATGGTCATTATGTGACAAGGCCACTGTGGCACTTTTTTATTCTATAATGCATAATAAGGTCACAATGTTGTGTTCCATGTTAGGTTTGTGACAATTCCAACATGTTTAATGTACCAGATATGGTTAATATCAACATCAAGTTAATATGTCTTCCAAATATACACTACATGGAGGTGCATAAAAACATGACACTGTTGGATTACATGTTATAATATATAACATGTTATAATATAACTACATGTGTAATAATTCAAAGTTAATTTAATTGGCCAAAAACAAAAGGTGTTAAACATCAGTAAGAGATTAAATGTTATAGCAATGTATTTTTATATATTACACTGTATTAGTAACTTGTCTATATTAAGTATAAGTATATTATAATGTCACAATGCATTATGCCTTACAGCATTACTCTGCGGTGTTAAGTAATAAATTTACAGTGTTATTATGAGTTACACATGATTGCAGTGCAATGTAGTGTTACATCATTGTTACATGTAGTCTGTGATACACTGTAATGTTATACTATATAATATAAATATATATAATAAATATAATATAAATGTATCAATGTTACACCGTGGTGTTATGTGTACTAGACTTTTGCACTTATGTTATGTGTTAATATGTGTTACCTTGTTATGTGTTGGTGTTCAATGGTGTATTATTATTAATTTTTCACTGTATTAAAATTAGCCAATTGTGCTATGTGTTACAGTGTTACAGTGTTGTTTTTGTTCTACAATGTTAGACAGTTATTTCTATTAATATCCTTTTTAATTATCTCTTACTACGCTACAATGTTATGTGGTACAATATTACTCTGTGGTGTTATATATTGCAATGTTACACTGTTGTTATGTGGTACAATGTTACTCTGTGGTGTTATATATTGCAATGTTACACTGTTGTTATGTGGTACAATGTTACTCTGTGGTGTTATATATTGCAATGTTACACTGTTGTTATGTGGTACAATGTTACTCTGTGGTGTTATATATTGCAATGTTACAGTGTTGTTATGTGGTACAATATTACTCTGTGGTGTTATATATTGCAATGTTACAGTGTTGTTATGTGGTACAATGTTACTCTGTAGTGTTATATATTGCAATGTTACAATGTTACAGTGTTGTTATGTGGTACAATGTTACTCTGTAGTGTTATACTGTATATTGCAATGTTACAGTGTTACAATGTTATGTGGTACAATATTACTCTGTAGTGTTATATATTGTAATGTTACAATGTTGTTATGTGGTTCAATGTTACTCTGTGGTGTTATACTGTATATTGCAATGTTACAGTGTTACAATGTTATGTGGTACAATGTTACTCTGTGGTGTTAGATATTTCAATGTCACAGTGTTGTTATGTGGTACAATGTTACTCTGTAGTGTTATATATTGCAATGCTACAATGTCACAGTGTTGTTATGTGGTACAATGTTACTCTGTAGTGTTATATATTGCAATGCTACAATGTTACAATGTTGTTATGCGGTACAATGTTACTCTGTGGTGTTATATATTGCAATGTTACACTGTTGCAATGTTGTTATGTGGTACAATATTACTCTGTAGTGTTATATATTACAATGTTACACTGTTGCAATGTTGTTATGTGGTACAATATTACTCTGTAGTGTTATATATTACAATGTTACACTGTTGCAATGTTGTTATGTGGTACAATATTACTCTGTGGTGTTATATATTGCAATGTTACAATGTTGTTATGTGGTACAATATTACTCTGTAGTGTTATATATTGCAATGCTACAATGTTACAATGTTGTCATGCGGTACAATATTACTCTGTGGTGTTATACTGTATATTGCAATGTTACAGTGTTACAATGTTGTGTGGTACAATGTTACTCTGTGGTGTTAGATATTGCAATGTTACAATGTTACAATGTTGTTATGTGGTACAATATTACTCTGTGGTGTTATACTGTATATTGCAATGTTACAGTGTTACAATGTTGTGTGGTACAATGTTACTCTGTGGTGTTAGATATTGCAATGTTACAATGTTATGTGGTACAATGTTACTCTGTGGTGTTATATATTGCAATGTTACAATGTTACAATGTTGTTATGTGGTACAATATTACTCTGTAGTGTTATATATTGCAATGTTACAATGTTGTTATGTGGTACAATGTTACAATGCTCAAATGTATTACTATATTGTTTTGCAATATAGTATTTTATTGTATTTCAAGTGTTACATTAAACTACTAAATTATCTCTAATTGTTGGTGAATTAATTTTAGATTTAGTATCAAATATGATACAAGATTTTTACTGTATGTGTTAAATCAGGAATGAGAATTTTACTTTTATGTTTTTGGTGTTTTATTCAGTATTTCTAACAATATAAACACAAAATGTCACATAACAGTTAATACATGCTACATCAGGACATCACATCCCCTGTAATTATCCTTAATAAGGCATCAGCTGAGCTTTGTTGATTTATTAATATTTATTACACATTATATGGGAGAGTAGCAGAGGGTAAAATCATTCACATACATTGTTGTTCCAGCACAAGATGCCATGTAAATGAGATCATGAATCCAGAGAAAGGAAGCCTCAACCATTAGAGGGGGAAAAGGCTGTAACAGAGGCTCACGGGACTCTTTTCTGACACACAGTCATAGCTGAGCGGTTGAATGTGCTGTAAGTCCCAGCATCCTGACCACATTTTATTCTTCTCATGAGCCATAGCAGTGTGTCAGAGCTACTCAAGTGCAAAGAAACTTGTCATAGCAGAACTGTTGCTGAAGATAAAAGACATGAGTCAGTGTGTTACACAGAGTTTGTCACTCATCTGGACCACTATGGACACAAACTCCTTCAACAAGGAGGCGCAGCAAACCTCATAAACTGGTGTTCTGTGAAAAGTAATGTCCAAAATAATAAACTTATTACTATTTGTAACGTCTAATCAACAAAATAAAATAACCTTGAGACATCTCAAGACTTCTATTCGCATGAATATGCATAATTGAAATGATCCCTGTGATCTTCTGTCATCCTATATACTGTAACTAGCTTGCTAGTTAAGTGCTAGTATTCTAATTTGCAAGTCTTTCTGGTAAACACAAGTGCAATTTTATTGACAAACTTGCCATTGCAGCTAGGTATATGTTCTAATAGTTACACGAGTATGCTTTCAAGCCTTACTTTGCATCATCAGCAAAATATAAACATTTTACAAGCAAGATTTGATTGTATCTGATGTTAGCATGGCATGCAGGTTGTAAAGTAATACTTATAATTAGGTAATAATTAGCATATCAGTGTTAGCCACTGAGCTTCAATCAAGTGACCACAAATCATGTGAGCTCATAGTTAATACTGCTGAAAACTGTTTTGATAGAGAAGTTCTTAAAACAAACTTAATTGTGACAGGATTTTTGTTATTTGACTTTAAACCAGTCTACACAGAATGTAGACACCATGTTAAGGATTTAGTCTGTAAATTAGATTAGACTCTTTTCACATACAGTAGAAATGTGTGAATGTGTAAAGCATCAAATGTATTATCAGCTATAAAAATAGCAAGAATAACACCAGAAATTAGATTTGTGAAGTCATATATAAGACACAGAGTATGTACTTCTTCTGCCACAACAATATGGCTTCAGATAGCACATGAATGACACTTCCTGAAGTGTTTAACCTTGCTTTAAAGAGGAAAAGACAAGCCATGCTTTCAATGTGATAAAATATTCTAGATTTGAAAGACATCAGAGATCACATTCATGCTCTTCATTGCAATCTGCTGTAATGTTTCAAATCTGAAGGACAATCAATGTTAAGGCAAGACTTGAAGTGGATTAGTTTTATGTTATTATATACACTCATTGTAGGAACACCTGTATACCTGTGCACCAGTTTTCATGGGTGAAACCAAGGGTATAGTAACTCATATAATCACAACCACAGTGAGAAGAAAAGCAACTGCTCATGGTAGTCTCAGATTCCTGTTCTTTAGAAGTGGAATCTGATGTGGTCTAAATTAAATTAAAAGTATGTAATCTTCATATAGGGGGCACGTGGCTTAGTGGTTAGCACGTTCGCCTCACAACACCTCCAGGGTTGGGGGTTCGATTCCCGCCTCCGCCTTGTGTGTGTGTAGTTTGCATGTTCTCCTCGTGCCTCGGGGGTTTCCTCCGGGTACTCCGGTTTCCTCCCCCGGTCCAAAGACATGCATGGTAGGTTGATTGGCATCTCTGGAAAATTGTCCATAGTGTGTGAATGCGTGAGTGAATGAGAGTGTGTGTGCCCTGCGATGGGTTGGCACTCTGTCCAGGGTGCATCCTGCCTTGATGCCCGATGACGCCTGAGATAGGTACAGGAACATCGTGACCCAAAATAGTTTGGATAAGCGTTAGAAAATGAATGAATGAATGAATTTTTATATATATATATATATATATATATATATATATATATATATATATATATATATATATATATATATTTTATATCTGACCTAAGCTAGATGCTTGTGTGGTATAAAGAAGGTGTTAACTTTAAAATGGCCACTTCTACAATTACAAATTTAGCTCTAAATCACCATTTTGTCCATTTTATAGATTACAATTCCACATTAGGTTGGTTTGTTTGACATCTCAGTGGTTCAAAGTGGTCTTAGGTGAGCTTGTAACGGTTTAAGCCTAAGATTTGTTGCTGAAATGTTCTGAAATCTGCAATACTTTTTAGTTATAGTGTCCTTATAGCTTCAGGGCAAGAGTCAAGCTTCAGACAGCAAACAGATGGACACTTAATGACCAACACATCATATTCTTACTTCTCCATACAGTATGTTACCACATTTCAGTAAGCCACACTTTTTGACTTCAGGAAGAGTAATATATGTGTAACAAATCCAAATAATTTCAACTCCACACCATATGATAAGGTGTGAATTATGCTTTATTTTATTTCATTTGTTGTCAGATTAGAGATTTATTAGTAGCTCATGAGTGGAGGGGATGAGGCTGAGCTGCTATCATTAAAGCATCTTATGTTTTACTTCAGTCTATCTCTCATCAACACTCTCTCTCTCTCTCTCTCTCTCTCTCTCTCGCTCTCTCTCGCTCTCTCTTTTCCCTTCTGTTTGACATTTCGACTCGGTCTCTGCATCAAAAAATCCCGCTGAGTATAGTGGTATTTTTTCCGTTTGAAATGTAAAGTGAAAACCAACCCAGTGGGCTTGAGGTCTTTCTAAAGATTCTCTTGCTTTCACAACAGTGCTTCTGTGGATCTTTCTACAAAAAATATAATAATAATAATAATAATAATAATAATAATAATAATAATAATAATAATATGAATAATAATATGAATAATAATATGAATAATAATATGAATAATAATAATAATAATACGATCCCAAAGTCTGAGTTGCTTTTTTCTCAGATCAAATAATCAGTGTTGCTAATAAAGCAATCAGGAAGCAACCTTACCACTTCAGATTGTTTATTTTTTTTTTTTGTTTCTTCTTGATATGCATTGAATTCTGCATTTCACATCAAGTTGTTGTTCTTATTTCTGTAATTTTCCATACAATTCCTGGATATATAAGTGATAAATTGGCAACATTTCTATGCTTATGTGACTCATTTGGAAGGCAGCTACCATCTGAGCTCTGTTATTTTTAAATCAGTGTACAAATGGGTGAAAGTTTACATTTTTTGAAAGGTGTAAGGATTATATCAGAAAATGATATCAGGACAAATAACAGGTGTGGAAGTGTTTTTAAAGATTTTTTCTTTCACATAACATGGAAAATGTACACTTCCAATTTAAGGATCATTTACATCCACTCCAGGGTTTCCCCACAATTATAAAATAATAGATGCTACAGAACTTTTACAATGAAGGTTTATATCACCTTCAGTCTGAGAGCCCATTAAGAAGAAAGAACTATAAAGCAAAAAGTGCAGTCCTGCAGGTTGAGTAAATTGGCTTTTTCTGATGACGGCTACATCTAATACAAACACTTTACATTCACATATTTCACAACATCACAATTTAAATCGGTTCCTGCAGCATGCTATGAACTAAAAGATTTTGTAATAGACTGCACTTGTGAAAAAAACGGAGAGTGAGGACCAATTGAGCGATAGTGTTACAGACCTCATGTCCACAGTGTAAATTATACCTGTGGGTGTAGGCACTATTTATGAATGAAGAGGCTGATCCACCATGTATAATTGAATGTTCTGTATTTAACCCTTGTATGTTGTTCGGGTCTGAGGGACCCATATTCATAAACATCAAAAGTTTTGAAAAACTTTGCTTCCTTGTAAATTTGTTGATTTTTTCCCCACTTATAACTTGATTAAATTTGAATTTCTTTTTTTATTACATTTTATTAAAAAACAACAAAAAAAGAGGAGCACTTTAATTAAAAAATGTGATGTAATAAAGGTAGAGTATTTTAACATAAAAATTTTTATTGTATTTAATTAAAAACCTAAAAATGGAGCGGGTCCACCAGACCCATGAACACTCGTTGAGTAACAAAAATACGAACAACATACAAGGGTTAAATACAGCGTGCTGAAATAGGAGCATTTGATGTACACATTCAAACAGAAGAAAACAGAATCTATGTTTCCTCTATACAGAATAATAAAAGTGAATGTTTATATAAATATATTATTTACACTTATGGCAAGTAACATTTTAAGCATGTGAAGGTTAAGGGCATTTCCCAGGGGCCCAGCAGTGGTAGTTCCGTGGACCTAGAATTCAAATTCCCAACCTTATGATCGGTAGATCACCACCTTAACCACTAGTCTACCATTTACACAATTAACACATTTATTTATTTATTTTTACCATTACAGTGATGTTCAAAATTTACATTTGAACATTCATTATTTATAAACGAACAAATTATTTTAGTAATTCAAGTCAACTTATATCACAAGTCTGATATAAAATAAGTCAAAACACTGTTGGCTTTTGGTGTAACACCTTTAAATGTTAAATGATTTTGAATATCTCATCTCAGAAAGCATAAACCTTGTTTGCATTTACAGTAGGATTTTGGGAACTTTTGTGTGGATGTTTTGCCCCTAGTTGGATAGGTAAAAACAAAAAATACTTATGTAAGACTGCATTTTCTGAAGGACTGTGTGTCTGCTATTAAATGAGTCGTTAAATACACTGTGGAGTCGAACATGTCAAAGAAATTCAATGCTGACCATCAGAAACGGTCCAGTATCAAGTTTCAACTTTCAAATCAAGATTCAAATTCTACTTGTATGGTATTTATACTATATGTAGTGAATCTAACAGCACAAATCAGCATTGCTCTTCCCCCAGAAAATACATCCTTAATAGTTAAGCCTTAATGGTCACTAATACCACATTACTGATCAAGTGGAAGTGGGATTTTTACAATCTCTGAGTAGGAATTTTGCCATTTTGTTGATTCAAGAGCTCTGATTTCTCTGATTTGGACTGTGACATCAACTCAACATAAAATTCCAATTAAAACCATGAAGTCTGGCTGTGAATTAAATTACAACTGTAAATTCATTCTTGCCATATAATGTTGTGGAACATCTCAGATTAATTAATTTTTTTAATTTCCCTAGAAATTAAAAAAAGATTAAACTCCTGTCATATGCAAACTTCAATGGTGGAAAACGTAATGACTTTTGTCATGGTTACAAAATGGACATTGAACTACATTACCCCATGTTGCCCCTAATAAGCACCCGTATTTATGTTCTGGTTTCTGTGTATTATTTTCAAGCTTTTGTCGTTGTTGAGCGTGTGTGCTGTGTCTTTCATAAGTAGCCTCACAGGTAGTCTGCCTGGTTTTGCTTTATAGCCATTGTCTGAGTTTATGTTTCTTGTTGCACTGATATGGGTTTTTATTTTACACTTTTTACAAGACAAATCTGCATTGGTACACTAGATACTCCATTTAGACTCCTTCCATTGATAAATAAATTTCTTGTGTTAAAATGTTTAATATTTATAGTGCAGTGTCTCAAATAAAGGTCAATGTGAATTAACTGTGAAATTACAGTACACATAAGAAACAAAACATATCAAAATATTTGCATTAGACGTTTTTTTTTTAATTGCTTATACACATTTATGTATACAATCTACCTTTTCAAACATCTTCACACACTTGGCTTTATCAGCATGAAGCTCAGCATAGCTGTTCATGTCCCATCCTAAATAAATCTAAACCCAAAGAAGCACTTCATACGAACCTCAAAACCAACTAATTCTACCCGAAAACGAGCAAAGGTTCTCTGTCAGTACGAATCATTTATCACTCAGAACACAACGTCCTGAGACACATTAACATTAGATAATATTACCAGCTTCAACATTTCATTCCATTCCAAAACGAGAACATAGTACCTCTATATTGTACAGAATGTACTACAGTATGCAATACAGGAACAAATAAGAAGAAAAACACCAAAAAAATAAGAATGCAATATATGTCAATGTGCTTTATGTTATTTTTGTAAGGAGTAAATTCAAAGTAAAAAAAAAAATGGAAGCAGTGGAACATTACCTACAGCAGTAATGTAGTGGGCTGCTGTTCAAAAGTTCATGAGTTCAAATCTCAGCCTTGCCAAGCTAACCCTTAGCCTTCGACTGCTCAGTTGTTTTCGTTTGCTTCAAAAATGAGGCAAATATATGCAGACAAACACAATTCTGTCTTTCAGTTTACTTATGCTTGCATACATGTTGATGTAATATATTATTCATTTGGAATCATAGTCATTTGAATCAGGTGAAGTCAGTGCAACATATTTATATGTTGCTGCTTGCGTTTGCATTTATTCATTCATTCATTCGTTCATTCATTCATATGATCTTTATTAAGCTGGTCAGGCTGGTGGTGGTGCAGAATATCATTGAAGCACTGGGTATGAGGCTGGAATACACCCTGGATGCAACACAGTCTATCTGCCATGTAGGGAGAATAACATACAACCTGAAGTACGCACATGGGCACTGAAACATGCACAGAGAACATGGAGAAACATCTATAATTGAGTTAACCAGTGAGTGACCAGGTTGCTCTTAGCTCCAAAGAGTTTCTTTTTATAGGTAGTAATGAAAAACCCACACACCTGATTAAGGATGGAGTGATTAGTTAGGCATATTTATTTGTTTGGTTGTTTTTGTATTTATTTCTGTTTGTTTGTATTTGGTATTTATTTTGATTTGTTTTTTTGTTTCACTTTTGTTTATTATTTATTTATTTATTTATTTATTTATTTATTTATTTATTTCTGTTTGTTAGTTTTATTTTAAAATTTTACTGTTTGAATATTTAGTTTGAAACTTTTATCTATTAGTTTGCAAAACAGTATGTACACGTGCATGTATGAGATTTTAATGGACATTGAGATGAATTTGTTGATAAATTTTGTTATTACCCTAAATTTTTATACATTTTCTATTTCATTGTATCTTTTATTTATTTATTTATTTATTTATTTATTTATTTGTTTGTTTGTTTGTTTGTTTGTTTTTCCTTGTCTACTGTTAATTCCAGTCTTTGACTACCTTTAATCTGCTGTTAAATTTATTTCACTACATGTCATACTGTGCACGATTGTGTACCTGACAAAAAAATTTGAATTTGGATTTAAAAAGAGATCATTGATGTTGGATTCATAGCTTTTGCCCTTTAGCTTGTACTCAGAGTTTTGTTATACTTTTTACACCTTCCAGCTGCTGCCATGAGAGCATGTGACTAATTGTTGGGGAAAAAACAGTGATGTAAACCTGGGATTTGAATTACAGCGCTGTCAAAGCTGCTGCTCTAGAAAATGAATCAACACTTTCCAGCCAATGAGATTTGAGAATTCAGCGCCGCTGTGGTAAGTTTTCTTAACAGACTTTCCAGTTTTTATACTTGTGTTTGAAATATTATTAAATCACTGGCATTTTAAATGTGTCTAGTGTACCCGATGAAATAAAATCAGTACTTTTGTACAAAGGCTTCTGTACTTGCTCAAGAAACGAGATGGTAGAACATCAGATCTTCAATATGTATTGACTCAAAAGCACCTCTGATCTGATATATGTGGCTGCTCATATTGTTTTCTTGTGCTATCCTCACACAAAAACACAGACACACAGTTAACACTCAGGGTCTGCACTAACCCTCCAGTTTTCTTTTCCTGCTTCGTTGTAATTAAAACAGCAGGTGGGATATCCAGTGTTTCCTCCTCCCAGTGTGAAGTGGAAGCCATCTGGTTCAAAGGAAGGTTATTGTATTCAAACACAACAAGAGGTTAAAACATCAAAAAGCAACAGAACCACTGATCTGACCTAAAGGTTCAAGCCCTGGAAAAATCTGAAAGCGTCATCGATGTGTAGTCGTTCCGTGACATAAAGCATGAAATCTGAGAAGTTTAAGTTCACCAGTGATATGATATCTCTGGGACATTTCTCACCTTCTCACCTTCCCACTGAGACACTCCTGAGTCCCAGACAAATCACAACTCATTGCTGTGTTAATATTTTATAGGCTCAATATAAGATCCTGAGTGCACATGAACTGATCTGGATCCAAATATCAAATGTTTACTCTCTATTGTCCAACTCATTTCTAACCATCTTTATTTAATGACTGATTTCATTATACAGCATCCGCTCTGTTACACCAAGACACGAGATTGTGAGTAAGGTCAGGGATCAGTGGTGTAGTCTACGTGATATGCAGGTATACGCCTGCAATTCAGTTCATAATATTCTGCAATGAAAGAGTGTTGGTGATAAAACTGAACAAATGTTTATTGTTCACTCTTAAATGTACATTGAAAATTGACAGCTGATAAAACCTGTGCTCCGGGTCCCATATTCTAAATGTAGCTCTTAAAGGTATAGTCCACCCAAAAATGAAAATTGTGTTATTTTTCAAAATATCATTTACATTTACATTTACAGCATTTGGCAGACGCCCTTATCCAGAGCGACGTACATAAGTGCTTAAATCTCTAACACTGAATACATTAATGCTGGTTCACTAGGTTACATACTTAAGATACCATGAGTTTAAAACATTTGTTCAAAGTTACAATGAAAAAGTGTCAAAGGTTTTTTTTTTTTTTTTTTTTTTTGTAAATGCAAAGGATAAGGAAAGAAGTGCTAGTTGAAGTGCTTCCTGAATAAGTAGGTCTTCAACCGCCGCTTGAAAATAGCCAGTGACTCTGCTGTCCGGATCTCTATGGGAAGTTCATTCCACCACCTTGGTGCCAGTACAGAGAAGAGTCTTGTAGTATACTTGCCTCTTACCCTGAGAGATGGTGGAACCAGTCGAGCAGTGCTGGTAGATCGGAGGTTGCGGGGTGCAGTGCGAGGAATGATGAGGGCTTTGAGGTAAGAGGGAGCTGGTCCATTTTTAGCTTTGTAGGCCAGCATCAGTGTTTTGAACCGGATGCGTGCAGCTACCGGAAGCCAGTGGAGGGATCGCAGTAGCGGGGTGGTATGCGAGAACTTTGGCAGGTTGAAAACAAGCCAGGCAGCTGCATTTTGGATCATTTGCAGAGGACGGATTGCGTTCATAGGTAGACCTGCCAGCAGTGCATTGCAGTAATCCAGTCTAGAAATGACAAGAGACTGAACAAGTACCTGGGCAGTCTGTGTGGACAAAAATGGCCGAATCCTTCTAATGTTGTAGAGAAGAAACCGACATGAGCGAGTCACATTTGCAACATGAAAGGAAAAGGACAGTTGATTGTCCATGGTTACCCCAAGGTTGCGAGCTGTGGCTGAAGGGGAAATCAGATCGTTGTGCAAGGATATAGCAAGATCGTGACCTGGGGATGAATCACCTGGGATGAACGGCAGTTCAGTTTTGCTAGGATTGAGCTTTAACTGATGAGCAGTCATACATGGTGAAATTTCTGCCAGACATGCTGAGATCCGGTCAGAAGCTGTGGCATCTGAGGGTGGGAAAGAGAAGATAAGTTGTGTAAGATAATATCATCTTTTGTGTTAAACAGAAGAAAGAAACTCATACAGTTTTGGAACAAATTGAGGGTGAGGAAATAACACAATTTTTATTTTTGGGTGAACTATACCTTTAAGAGCTACATTTAGCCTTAAATGTTATATGAATATGGGACCTAGAGCACAGGTTTTATCATTCTTTTGTTGCTTATAATAAATTGGAATGTTGATAACACATAAGCAGTCTTTAATAACGCTCTAAATTACATGTAGATGCATATTTTATGCATTACTGAGTGTGGTGGTGCCTATGGGGTGTCGCTCTAGGATGGGTGTGTATGAGCTGGGAGGGGGGGGGGGATCACAGTATACTCACTACAAAAAACTAGACTACACCACTGTCGGGGATGATTTTTAACAATGCACAAATTACGTAAAAGGAAAAAATAAAATCTTTTTTATCTTATATCCAGATCACATGCCATGAATCCAAGTCATAATATTATATCTTAGTGGAAGTTCTATCAGGCGTTTAAGCTAATGTAGTCGTCTGCTGATCTGGGTCTTCTATGTCAAGTTTCAATGTTTTGTTCATTCTGAGATGCTTTCCTGTCTACCACAGTTGTAAGTAAAGATTCTAAGTTATAGTATATCCTTCTTGTCAGCTCAAACCCATCTGGCCATTCTCCTCGGATCTCATTTATCAATAAGCCCATAAAACTGTCACTCACTTAATGTTTTTTTTTTTGCTATTTACATTTTCATTGGTAACTATATAGACTGATGTTTGTGTAAATTCCAGATCAACAGTTTCTGAGATACTCAAACCAGCCAATTTTTTCTCCATTTTGATGTGAAAATGATCTGAAGCTCTTGATCTGTATCTGCATGATTATTTTTTTCATTATTTGCCAAACGAATGAATGTACATGTGTACAGGAGTTCCTAATAAATTGAGTAATGAGTCTATGAACAAAACAAGCTCACTTTAAAGAGTGTTCTTATTTATCTGACCCCATGTTCTGCATGAGCCTGGATCGTGTTGATTGATGATTTTGTCAACATTCTGTAAGTCAGTAGAACATATAAAGTTTTGTTTTTTTTTAATAATAGGTCTGAAATG
This sequence comes from Tachysurus fulvidraco, assembly GCF_022655615.1. Classification (NCBI taxonomy): domain Eukaryota; kingdom Metazoa; phylum Chordata; class Actinopteri; order Siluriformes; family Bagridae; genus Tachysurus; species Tachysurus fulvidraco. The sequence continues at coordinate 12,184,791 of NC_062542.1, forward strand.
TCTTTTAAACAATTCTGAGGATATTTGGCATCAACTTGTACATTGTGACAAGAGCACCATAATCTCACAGTATAAAACCGGATTTACGTGTAGCCTGTAAATTCTGCCTGAGCTTTCCATAGCAATATTCTATAAATGTCAGGACATTATGAGTGTGCTATCAGGTAAAATAAAGTATATTGTACTGAGAAACCTTTATATGGTTTACTGAGGACCTTTTATACTCTAACATGCAGGATGGGCATCGTTTCCCAGTGAAGACATCATCTAAATCCGGATCTCGACGGGATAAGAGTCAAGCACTGCACCTAAATGTAAGCTTCCATGAAATCCTGATGTTCTCGCACCATAGACAGCAATCCCTTCTGAAAACGTATAAAACTGTACAAATCTGATGGGATTAAACTTTTTTTGAAGTACAGCTGCAGAGGCGGTTTCAGTGGGACGCAGTGTTCATGAAGCAGCAACAAAAGCGACGCTTCAGCTGCCAGGTTTATTCAACGTGAATTCAGCATCTGTTATCAATGCAGACTAATGAAGGTTGCAGCATCTGAAAAGAATAACTCTTTAGGTTTTATTTTGTGTAAATAGGTGCATGGCAAATATATCATTTTGGATAATGATAAGCATTCTGGTCCATGATCAAGTTACCATTTAGGATGTAAGACAATACTACATCCATTATACATTTATAGCCATATCCAGAGCAACTGTATGAATTTAGCTCATTTATACAGTTTAGCAGTAGAGGGTTAAGGGCCTTACTCAGGGGCCCAGCAGTAAAAGTTTCTATGCATTCATGGACAGTTGGGGAGCCTCACATATCGGTGTGATGGTCAGACGTCGACAGATGTATTTGGATTTAAACAGGAAGTGGGTGAGATTTTTTCAGAATTCTGACAGTTTCTAAGTTCACAACTGGTCTCAGCTTCAGATTGAGTTGGACTGATTTTGTAATCCCATTCACACGGTATTATTTAAAAAAAAAAAAAAAAAAAAAAGCTAGTCCTGTTTTCCAAAAAGCTTTATAACTTTATATTATTATATTGTCATGCATAATATGAAAATAAATTAATTTGTTTAAATAATTGAAATTCACACTTCACTCTACATTCGACTGATACTGTCACAGCAGCCCCTATGTCATGGCTACAGCTGTGGTGAAAGAAACACTGTAGATGTTTTTCTTTTTGGCTTTTTTAAAATCTTTTAAATCTTACTTTAAAACTTAAAATTAACCCCATCTGATGCTTAGCTACACTGGTTAATATAATAGGTTTTAATATGCTCTAGTGTGGTAATGTCTGTTAACGTTATGACATGAAGCTTAATCAAAGGTTATTTGTTTGTGCTAATGCTCCTCACAAAAAGTAATGCAATGTCTGGACTTGATTTGATATGACTTTTTGAAATGATGTTACTTGTAGGATACTTATACAGTGCAGGCCAAGACTTAAGTTTCATGTCATTGGTCCTTTAGGTCTAAAAATCCTTTGATTTAAGGGTGCTTTCACACCTGCCTTGTTTAGTTCGGTTGAATCGTACCAGAGTTCGATTGCTCGTTAGGTGCGGTTCGTTTGGGCAGGTGAGAATACAGCAATCGAACTCTGGTGCGCACCAAAAGCGGACCAAACAAGCGTACCGAGACCTCCTTGAAGAGGTGGTCTCGGTACGCTTTCAAACAAACTCTGGTACGGTTCGTTTGTGGTGAGAACACGGTCTGAGATCGAATAGTACTGTATGTTGTATTTTCCTGTATTTTCCTCTTTTTGTTTACTTCCGGAGTTTCATTGAAATTTCCCGCACGTTTATTCTGACCAATCGAGAAGCAGTTTAGGAAATACATGTGGCCAATGAGTGATGTGGATGTTATCACATGACTGCATTTTGGTTTGTTTCAACTGGTGCGGAACAGAACGATCAGTGTGGTGTGAAAAGGAACCAAAACTGCTAAAAAGCTACAATGTATCATTTACTTGCTTTTGGTCCGGACCAAATGAACCGAACTATAGATGTAAAAGCACCCTAAGTCACTCTTTTACATCTATAGACAGTAGAGTGGAAAAATCTACAACACAGTATCAACACAATTCTCACTGTATCAGAGAATTTCTAAATATTCGACCAACTGTTGTCTCTTCACACAGATAAGTGCAGACCTGTTCGTTTTTAACAAGAAACTTAGCAACTAACCATGAAGAATATAACAAACAGTTAAACTACCAAACCAAAAAAAAAAGTTTTCACCATGCATTATATAATATCCTATACATCTCCTATGAATAGTTAACAGATTCATCATGCCTTATACACTCCTTATATTACACCTCATATATTATCACAAAGCACTGAGGTATAAATATCAAGGAAGCGTTTGACAGGTGAAAAAAACAAGGTGTGCTTTCTGATCGAACCATCAATCTCTCAGTAAGAAGACTATTTTTATTCTGCATTACACGATTAAGTTAAGAGTAGCTGATGATAGTATCATGGATTAAAAAATGTTTGATAGATGGGTGGGAATATAAATATAATAATATATGAAGAAAATTAATTAATTAATAATAAATATGTTAAGAAAATTTATGAGTAGGTACAAGACAAAATAACATTGTGAGTGAAAAAAGATACATATAGTGTCATTGTGGTTATCCTGTAATATACATACATGCATACATACACACACAAACACACACATACATACGCATATTCACACACACATACCGTAGGGTGAGTGCAACAGCGGCGCTCCTGATTGGTCCTGGTGTTTTTAGCACCTTGCAGCCTAATCCAACGGTGCTGACTGTGCTGCTGAAATTTCTGTGAGCAGTGTCAGCGGTGCTGGCCACGGTGTTGCACTGCCATTGTCTTCTGCTGGTGGATTTCCTGGGGTGAAGAGCGACTTTTATATCAGATCACATGGCCCCGGTTTAGCTCTGAACCCCCACTTTTTAGCAAACCTCCCCAGAAAGTGTGGTGCCTAGAGAACCTGTCAGTGTACCTGTGTTGGGCTCCGGTTCGGTGCCGGATCTGAAACAAGAAGTCCTGCAACGAGAGAAACCATCAAGTTACCATACCGTTGGTGTCTTTTGCCTTGGCCATCCATAGTCGGAGACCAGGGTAAAGCACCGCCCTTCCAGGTAGTACCGCAGGTCCTCGATGACCCACTTGATTGTAAGGGGCTCTTGTTCCACAAACGTATAGTTCTTCTTAGCGGGGGCCAGCTTCAGGGAGATGAAAAGGACAGAGTGCTCCTCCCAGACCAGTTTTTTCCCAGAAGTTGGGGTTCCTCAAAGCTTGTTGGACCATGGGCTGGCTGACTCTTCAATGATCCCATCTTTTAACATTTGTTCCACTTTCCTGTTCTATGGAATGATGTCGTGCTGATGTACCAAAATCCCGGGAGGGGTTTTGAGCTCATGGTGGACCAGCTGGGTCAGTCCTGGCACGGAGGAGAAGATGTTAGTGAACTGGTCAATTAACTCCTTGATGGCTTGCTGCTGGGATGGTGCGAGATTTTACCCACAAGGTACGCTCCTGGCTAATGCACGCCTGCTGCACCCAGGCCTTCTGCTTTTGACCCACTTTCTTCTCGGTGGCCAGCTCCTTTGGCCGATGAGGACCGGATAATCCCCAAAATTGCTGTGGATCTTAACCTGTGTGGCGAAGGAGGAAGAACAGTCAATAGTGCCAATGTGACCATGCTCCCAGAGTCGAGGAGCATGGGAACTGGCTAACATTTCACCTCACACACACACACACACACACACACACATACATACATACATATATACATACATACATACATACATACACACATACACACATACACACATACACACACATACATACACATACATACACATACATTCAGAGAGACAGATGTCAAAGTCCTCCAATCGCTGCTATGATTAAAAACGTCTGTTATTATTAAAAATTAATGTTCAATTTTGTCGAGATTGTTCTGTGGCCATTTTCGGTGTATGTCATGAGCTATTGATTTTAATATGTTGGAACTGCTGTGGACTCAGGAAATGATGTCTGTATGAAAGCACACACTGGCACTGACTGAGGATTAATGAGCCTTAAACTTATTAGGATTAAAAAAAAAGGTTTTTGAACACTAACCGAGCATAAACTGTACATTTTACATTAAGAATCATGTAATGTTAATTGACTGGGTAGTGGAGAGCTGGCAAGGTAAACACTGGAAAACATCTGAAAGACATATATATGTGTGCTGGTACGTTATATGTACTGTAGACAAATATAAATAGGTTAAAAAAATGTATATAGATATCTATGGAATCTACTAAAAGACCTGAGCAGTTTGTTAGATTCTGTGCCCATAAAGTTGTTATGGTTTCTGCAGCCATTTTAGGTACAAATTTAAATTATCCAGGAAAAATGATCCACTTTTGGCACAGTGAAAATCTGCATTCACTATTCAAAACAGAGAAGAGTGAAACACAAGTAGAGCAACAAGATGAATCAGGCAGGTCCAGAGGATGAGGAAAGGAAGAAAATATCAGTCTTAGTGGAGGACAAGGCTTTCATGTACTGTATGTAATAATTTCCATTCATTCATTCATTCATTCATTCATTCATTCATTCATTCATTCATTCATTCATTTTCTACCACTTATCCGAACTTCTCGGGTCACGGGGAGCCTGTGCCTATCTCAGGCGTCATCGGGCATCAAGGCAGGATACACCCTGGATGGAGTGCCAACCCGTCACAAGGCTGTATGTAATCGTTTTACATTTTTTTTCATCAGATCATCAGATACACGAGTACAAGTATGTTGTGATTTGTTTTGTTTTGCTTTTTTTTTGGTCTGGATCTAATAAATTGACAACCTCAAAGGAATATTAATAGAGAATGATGTTGTGTTATCTTTAAACAAGGCATTTACGAAGCTATAATGGTAAAAAAAAAAAAAAAAGATCAATATAGAAACAAATCAATAATCTTGCTGTATCTTTTCATGCTGTCATTATCTCTACTTGCTGCTCACATGCAGGTTCTGTGTAGTAAGGGAAGTCAAGATTGATTCAGTTTAGTGGCGTGTGTGTGTGTGTGTGTGTGTGTGTGTGTGTGTGTGTGTGTGTGTGTGTGTGTGTGTGTGTGTGTGTGTGTGTGTGTGTGTGTGTGTGTGTGTGTGTGTGTGTGCTCGCGCGCCTGACGCCTGGAGAACGTTGACACTTGAAGTGTTCAGCTGATGACAGCTCACACTGAATCTTCCACCCACAGGGAGCCACTTCACACAGCTTTATTGATGCCAGCGGTAAGGATGCACAGGAACACATGACTTATACATGGAGTATCCTGTAGCGTTCACTGCTTAGCAATATCTTTTCGATTTTGACGCAATACAACAGCACTATCTATTGTAAAATCTCCCAATCTATCTTCTGTTCTCATCTAAGTGATGACCAATATAAATGAAGTCACTTCCCATGCTTGGGGATCCTCCTGCTGTCAGGTGTGTGGATACAGTTGGGAATAAGAGATAGAGATTGAGAGAATTCAACCAACAAATTAGTTTTACTGACACTTTTGTGTCACAAAATGGCCTGAACATCAGCTGTGGAAAAGAAACTTTAGTCTTTAAAATTACTGCTGAAATTTACACACCCAGGTACTATCAGTGACAAATGTAAACATTGTTCATTTACATTAAATATTTGAAATTATTGAAACATTTACCATATGTTCATCAAATGTGCTTTAAAAAATAACTATTTTTCTAAAATTATTACAAACTCCAGATTGTAAAAACCTTTTAGTGAACTCTCTAATTCCAAGTTTATGTGAAAATGTAAAATATACAGTACTCAGACAGGTCACTAAAATGTTTTGGTACTTCAAGTTCAAGTTCAAGTTCAAGCTTATTTATATAGCACATTTACAAACAGCCATACGGCTGACCAAAGTGCTTCACAGTGCGTTTGATATTTCAGATACACTTAAAAAATGCCAGTTTAAGACCACTTACTGTACAACCTCAAAGGAATCTTGATAAAGAATAAACTTTAATGACAATATGTTACCTTTAAACAAGGCATTAAACTACTCATTTGTTCAAAGTGTCACTTTACCTCTTAACCCTTGTATGTTGTTCGGGTCTGTGGGATCCATATTCATAAACATCAATAGTTTTGAAAAACTTTGCTTCTTCTAAATTTGTTGATTTTTTTTCCCCACTCATAACTTGATTAAATTTTCTATTACATTTTATTAAAAAACAACAAAAAACGAGTAGCACTTTAATTAAAAAATGTGATGTAATAAAGGTAAAGGGCAAATATTAACCATGCTGTTTATTAATATGCTGTTTATATTGCTTGTAATTGGGATGAAGTAAACATCTGTAGAGTATTTTAACATAACATTTTTGATTGTGTTGAATTAAAAACCTAAAAATGCAGCGGGTCACCAGACCCACCAACACTGGCTGGGTAACAAAAATACGAACAACATACAAGGGTTAAATCCTCATTTGGAAACAGAAGTGTCACTTCAGTGTCACAAGATATGACTTTATAAACATTATTTCTGTGACATTTCTGTGCTTTTTTTTTTTAAGTTTTTTAAGTTTTTTTTTTTGTTGTTGTTGTTTTGTTTTTTGTAAACTTAATAAACTAAATTTTGTAAACACCTGAACTCAAGGTTCAGGTATTTACATACAGTACATGTAGCTGGTACAAAATAAATCAAGTCCCAATATATAATAGATCTTTCGGCTTTTTCAAATGAAAAAAGTTAGAGCAAAGAAACATACATTAGATGTTCTCTGCTGAACACAAAAATACCTTTGATTCTGTCAGTAACTCAACAAAAAATACTTTCAAATCTACAAAAAATCAATGCAAGTCTATGGGGAACACTTACTTTCACACTCTTTCTTTGGCCTAGGGCTCTAATATGGAAGGTTATTGTTAGATGCAGTCATGCTTTGAGGAAGAAGTTCCAGGAAGCTGGCTTTATAACTGACTGGGAGGGAAGAAACTTTAAAAAGAGGGTAACTTTATATGCTAGTGGTCTAACTGGGATTAATAATTTCTGTTGAGTCAAAAAATGTAAAAGAGTCAATATTAATGCAAGGCTTTATGGAAAAAAATGATTAATTACTGCTCTACCTTATTAAGGGACATGTATGCCCAAACAGAACAAGAATACAGTCATACAGAGCTGCAGGCCATGATGAATAGCACTGAAAGTCACACAGCCTTGGGCTGTATTGCTCAGAGTAGCAGAGCCAAAGTGCCAGAACGATTAAATACAGACTTACTAAGTCATGCTCAAATTCTCCTATTCTGCTTTGCTTTTTCTCCCTCCAACACAGTAATGATAAATTGGTCTTTCATACAGTGGAAAAATGGCCACTAAATAGCGGAAACAGGGTCACTGTGCTTATTGGCCCCAATAAAGATATTCCATAAATGATATTTTAGGAAATCTTTAACAGGACATCTGCTCAGCCTTATGCTTCGGGTCAAAGTGTTGCGTTTTTATTTTCTCACTGGCCAGACAAAGAGGTCGGTAAAATGCTTCATTCTGTGGGTCATTCCAAAATAATTTAAGTTCTCTTCCAAATGTAACGTCTCTTGATATATATTCTCAAAACAAATCAATAGTTTGTTGGCTATTAATGAATTCTCAAGGCTGGCCTAGAGACTGCACTAATGGAATAGAAATGTTAATCAAAGCGTACAAGCTTGGTGGATGTGCTCTTTATGTATGACTCTGATATCTCCAATCAATATGCAAACCACTGGCAGCATGATAAACATCTTGAGAAATATCAAATTAATTTGTGCTTCTTTATTACCATTATTAATGATTCTGATCCCCTTAACATTCTGTTTCCTAGTGCACATCTGTTTTTACGCACTCCAAACCAAGAACAAACAAAATCACACACATCCATCAAAGCCTGCATTCATATTTTTGTCAAGAGAAATAGTGGGCTGGTGTATTTTTAGAATAAATCAAACAGATCTTAAATACTTAAGCAACAGGTGTCTTGGGAATAATTTCACACATAGAAAATAGCACTATCCAGCATGATCAACACAGGTGTAAAGTTCCTTAATTAAAAACACTTCTATATTGTCTCACTAGCCGATGTTCCCAAAGCCAAAAAATCAGAAACCACTATGCACTGGGTTCATAAAGAGATGAGATTTAGATGACGTATTGCAATGGAGTTCATTCAATATGCAGTTTGATCCACGTTCATCATTAAAATACATAAACCAACATTAAAGCTCAGCAACATCTGTCCAATCTAGACATGACTTAAACCACATAACCTTTTCACTACAAAAGCCATGTAAATGCCAACACAGGGCATCATATCCTCATCAGTACACTGTGGGTGTGAAATTACTGTGTGGATGGATGGATGGATGGATGGATGGATGGATGGATGGATGGATGGATGGATGGATGGATGGATGGATGGATGGATGCATGCATGCATGCATGCATGAAGGAATACTTATTCTGATTCTGAAAATGATTGGATGGGTGAAAGGATCCAGATGGAAAATGAGTGGTTTTCACAGAAAGGGCAGAATGGTGGTTGGGGAGAAACAGAGACAGTTAAAGCTGGTTTAATCTGATGAGAGTTCAGTAGATTCAGAGCAATAGAAAACCAAACCATGTGGGATTACAGAGAGAGAGAGAGAGAGAGAGAGAGAGAGAGAGAGAGAGAGAGAGAGAGAGAGAGAGAGAGAGAAATAGAGGGGGGATCTGATATTAGAAGAGGACTCACGCTGTGAATAGAGGTCAACAAACAGTAACAAACTCGCAGTGCTGTCACATATCACGCCTGGCTGGAGATGTGCTCACAGCCAAACTGCCATTTTAAAATAAATATGACAATTAAATGCAATTAGCAATGTAGCAATTAAGGCAATTAGTCTGGAAAAAAATGAATGATAATATTAAGCTAAGAATATTTGTGATTATAATTCAGTGCATATAGTAAATAAATTCAGATTTAACACTTACAGTTCTTGGCTAAATCCAGGATACCTTTTTTATGGGTTGTTCCCTGGAAGGCATTTTTTATGCAAACCTTCTAAGCATCTTGCTGTTAAGGAGATTGCATATAATAGCTGATGTTTTTTTTTTTTTTTTTTCATTTGACAATCCCAAAAATAAACCAAACTGTACCACTGGGAAATTGTTATCTCTGGGTATTTGTCGGATTTTATCCCTACATGCCTTCCCTGTCCTTTTAAACACCCAATCCAGACACTATAATGGTCTGAGCTGCTTTTTGTATAGCTTTAATCAATGATACACTCTAAAGAGAATATTTCATATGTTGTTTATTTGCCACACCCCATAAATGAATGCTTTTGGTTATATTATTTTTACAGTTTATAATCTAACTTTAGTACATCTGTGTAAGATTTTCACCATCTTACATCAACTAATAAGATCATGTGCACTTTCCATCTAAACAGGCCCCTTAGCACTGAATACTAATTATTCAGTAACAGAATACAAATCATTTCACAAGTTTTAATATAATCAAGACTAAGTAGTTCTTCTGCTTCCTGTATTACTTCTATCTTTCTATCCCAGTATATTTTTATACTTCTCTTACATTTGTTTTTGAGATGTTATAAGATGACACTGTAAACACCATCACCAATAAAGCAGCACACCACTGCGATAAGAAGGGTTGATGTAGCAGGACTTGACGGTCCAGTGGGAAATGATGACACACTCACACCTCACACACCTCATGTGTGGCCAGTAATGAGGGCAAGGCACCTGCACCGAGCTCAGCACAATCCATTCTTATTCTGAATTCTGTCTCACAGGATTGTGACTATATATTGATACCATGATGCACATAAAGGAAATCCAAACTGAATGAAATAAGATGTGGCAAATGTTGCTCTTATCCTAAATGTATTCTGACTTTCAAGGCTTTGGAGTCAGAAGCTTGCTTCTTTATTTTCACAATGGAGAAACAGAGATTAGGCCATATTTATAGCAAGAGGATACCAGATGCATCTAATTGGACATTCCATAGGTTCCTTCTACAAGCTTGTTTTCATGATAGTCACCTGGTGGGTAAACCCATAGACCTAGACCTATGCTCTTCTATTTTTTTTTTTTTTCTAAAGTGCCTCTTATACAACGTCAAAGGGCAGCGGAACACAATAGGACAAATGTGGCAACTTACAATTGCTTGGTGTCTCTGTAATTGACACTGGAGAGAGTAACACCATCTTTCCAAACCATAGAGGAGATCCAATTATTGACTATAGGACTATAGGCCACAGATGGCTATGGTTGAACTTGTGATCTCATGATTATAGGGGAAAATTCTGCCCTTTTCTTTTGCATAACATGGATGGTTGAGTGTGTGTGCATCATTTACAGAGTACCAGGATGCAGTATGGGAAGAAGGTACTTTGACACATATCACTTACCCAAACACTGTTGCAGACCTTGTACAGTTCTAGTATTCCCTAATGATTTAGCTGGATAATGTACCGTACCACACTACAAAAACATTTCAAGAATGGTTTAAGAAAAAGGGCAAAGAGTTTAAGGTTTGCAGGTTTGACTTGCATATTCCACAAATCTAAAGCAGATCGGGGATCTGTGGGATGTACAGGACATACACATCTAATACATTGAAGCTTAATACCAGCACATACAGAACAGGGCAGATGTCATCTGGCACACAATCTCCAAGATCTTCTGAAGAACAAAAATATTATACAAAATATTAATAATGTTAGGTATTAAATATGTATTAATGTTATGGCTAACCATATATATATATATATATATATATTATCCTACACAGGGAAAGTCTAGTGCAACTTACAGTTAATGTCAGGAAATACAGAGAAGTCAGATCACTCACGTACACACACACACACACACACACACACACACACACACACACACACACACACACACACACACACACACACACACACACACACACACACCTATTCACACACTACAGACAATTTAGAGATTCTAAACAGCCAAAGCCTGATTTTGGATTGGAAGTGGAGTTGGAGATAAATGTATTTGGCCAGCTATAAAAGCTGTGGTTTGGCAACAGTCCTCTCTGCTTGACATGCACACTATGGTACAATTTTGACCAGATGGCAAATATTCGATGTCAGCTTTGCCAGATCACATGAAGCACAAGAATTTATTGTAGACAATCTGCTCTGGAGGTTGACTGTAGTATGTTCCTGATCAGAAGGACAAAAAAGTCCAGATTCATAGATTTTACTGTTTGAAGCTGTTACATCAACTTCTAGTGATTACTAAAATGTATTTTTTTGTTTCTAAAAATAGTAATTAGGTTTATTTAGAGAATGTGGAGGATCCTAGTGTTGTTGATGGCAGGCTCAATGGAAGTCTCTATGAGCTTGATGAGGCTATATGCTTTATGGAAATGGGATCAGATGAATTCTTCCTGTGATAACTTACCAGTTATTAGGTGTACCAAATTAAGAAAAAGGTATACCAAGTAAAGCTATCCAAAATAAGGTTGGAAAGCCTTCACTATGTTGTACAATATCTCATTATCCATCCATGATTATATTGATTTGAAGCAATTCATCTACTAGGGTTTTCAGTAGCTTAGCAGATATAATTTATAGAGTGGTCCTTATACCCAGATGTGGTGGCACAGATGTGCCCAACTGTGCCTGTGAGTCTGGCCCATCCTAATCAATTCCCAATAGAGTATTACAAGTCCACAAGCACACAAGTTTTGTATGCCCTTAGGTGCACATCACTGACAGCATCTCATGCATTACCAAATCTCCAAAATATTAACCTTTCCTCAGGGCTTGCCTATCAGCAAAATCTCTCTATCTACAATAAAGGTGTATGTGGCAGCCATTGCAGTGCTTCAGAGTACTATGGGTGGTATCTGGGGCTCGTAAACATATTTCAGCCTTTCTGAAAGGAGCAAGATGATTCTATCGGCCACAATTCCCAATGATCCTGCTGTGGGACCTCCCTCTGGTTCTTATGAGGCTATCCAACATGCCAGTCCGAAATGTATGTGTGTGAAAACTGCCTTCCCTGTAATAACAAAAAATTGTGGGAGAACTGGTATGCTCTGGTGATTAGATAGAAGGTGTGATAACTCCACCCAGATAACTTCAGGTGACCTTGATAAACCCTGGATTTTTGCCCAAGGTCATATAACTCACTTCAGTAAATCAATCAACTGAACTTGCAGCTTTTGAAGGCAAGCCTGCAGAGCATTCCTTGTGCCCGTATGCACCCTATGGTACTATTTTGACCAGATGGCAACTATCCTATGTCAGCTCTGCCAGATGATTCATCACACAGAGCACAAGATTTTATTGCGGATGATCTGCTCTGGAGATTGACTGGAGCTTGTCAACTGTTCATCAGCAGGACAAGGACAAAAACACCAGATTAATAGCTTTTTCTTATTTTGAAATAAAGTGATTTGTTATGCAATTATGTATGCAAATATAACAAATACATTTTTACATTTTACAAGTATTTAACCTGTTTTCTTTTTCATCACTGGTGCTAAAAAGGCAGCATCATATTTTCTTATATTCCTTTTTTATTTTCCCTACATTTGTGTCTCTTTCTAGGATTATGCCATCTAATGGTTTGGTGTTCTCAGTTTTACCTGCCATATCTGCATTCCCTTAAAACGGGAAGGTCTCCGGCTGTGAATTAAAGAAGAAGAGAAAGACAGAGAACAATGGCTGCCATGCTCTCAAACTCTCGGCAGGAAGCCTGTGCTCTCCCACTGCACCTTGACGTGAACTGAAATATTGGTTTTCACGTTAGCGCCTAATAAGGCAGAGTGCACCGGCAGCAACGTCTTTCATCTGTCCAATTATGGAGAGATCTGCCCCCAAATCATCTCCTCCTCCTCGTCAGATCCTTAGCCTGTGGAGGGATACCAAAAGCCGAGACTTCTATTCAAAGGACAAAACATTAAGAAAACCAGTTTTTCCCTTCTTCCAGTTCCTAAAAAAAAATTACCTGTGGAAAAACTCAGACACCTTTAATTGGCACCTTTAATATGTTTTGTACGGCTTATTAAGAGAACCCAAAGAACCCTCTTGATTGTCTATAAAATGAAATAGCAAGTAGACCTCCATCTGCACTCTATTTGCATCATTCTGCTTTGAACTGGAGTTCACAAGTTCCTATTCATTTAGCCATCATCATTAGATGCTTAATGATATCATAGCTAGTACTGTATGTACACAACATACCGCTTAAAAACTAATGAACATCAAGGCACTCTTAATTAATGATATTGTTTCATTACTTAACATAGTCTAAATTCCAAACTTCAACATTAACAATTAAGTTGGTGAGAATTTCTTTGAATCAGATGCATTCATGAAGATTCAGAAAGAAAGAATTCACAGTACTTGACATAATCATCTATAACTATACATAAGTGTTCATAATCACACACAATAAAAGTTTAAAACACCATATAGTGTAGGGTTTCTTAGCACAAAATGACATAGATAATACATATTCTATTTATTTACTCAAAGCTAAAATCATGTCTATCATGTGAGACAAATTATTTAATATTTAAACAAAAAAAAGATATACTGTATATTAATCCATGTTTGTATAAAAGTTTTTATTAAATGTTTATTTTAATACAGAAATAGAATTACACTACAGTAAATGCACACATACACAAATATATCTAATATTGATGTGTGAATATATTCATGAACTTTTGTTGAACTAATTCTATTCTACTCTCTCGCTATTCGGACTGAATTCTGCAAATTGACGTGAACTGTTTTCAATAATGTGATGGTCATATAAGTTATTGCGCTTGTGATTGTACTTACTGATGAACACATGGGCAGGTGGAGGTCCTACAGATTACCCAGAGTAAATCATTTTCTCAGTAACAACTATGAAAGTGTCCCCAGTCACGTCAGAAGTCCCCAGTGTCCCCAGTCACGTCAGAAAAAGAAAGGTAAGACCTAATCCAGACCTGCAGTAAACAAATGAAACAATTATGCCATGGAGCTGATCTCTATTCCAACCTGTTTTTGTTTTGACATTGTGAAAACCATATTATGTTGCATTCCTCACTAAAAGTATTCGGAATGACAGCACTAACATGTGGTAGGTCCCTGCTGTGACCAACCAACACACTGTCAGCAGGCAAAGAGCAAACATGAAAACACAGCAGACTGACATCACAGTTGTCTTGTGTGTGTATATATATATATGTGTGTGTGTGTGTGTGTGTGTGTGTGTGTGTGTGTGTGTGTGTGTGTGTGTGTGTGTGTGTGTGTGTGTCAGTACCTCCAGGACTTTTTGGAGTTTTTTTTTGATTGCTGCAGTCAAAAACACTTGAATTTCCTGCAGCTTTTTTTTTTTTTTTTTTTTTTTAAAAATTTGCAAAGCAACTTTTTTTTATTTTTTTTTTTATTTCTTTCTTTTTTTTTTTTTTTTTTACAGAAATCAGTTAGAATCTGTAAAGTTGCAAGCATAAGATTCTTCTTTTTTTTTTTTTTCGTCTTACCATGGATATATATGTAATAACTAATAACTTTCTGTGCTAGCGGTACTTATGTTAAGCACACGTGAATCGAAAAGGGGTTTGGACCAATTGTGAAGAAAATCTGTGGTCATTTTTAAAATTTTCAAGATCCTCTGAATATTATGAAATTAGCAAAATTAAAAAATCCTTGAAGGACTGGTTAGTGCATACTATATTGCAGATAGATAGATAGATAGATAGATAGATAGATAGATAGATAGATAGATAGATAGATAGATAGATAGATAGATAGATAGATAGATAGATAGATAGATAGATAGATAGATAGATAGATAGATAGATAGGTTAGTTTATACTAAAAACACTAAATAAAGACCCAACAGTCGAGTGCTGCCACTGCCAAACCCACACCAACACACAATCACTTTAGTATTGATTTGTAAAAAAAAAAACAACCCAAGCTGTCAATAATTACTTTTTAAACACTCCTCATTTGACATCATTATATATTGATCCCTTGAGAGAAATTACAGACTGTATGAATCTGGAGATGGAACATATGTCAGGTTAATTAATGTAATACATTAGCATTTTACTGTCATATTACTGCTGTTACATTGTAAACAACATGTAAAAAATAACAATGCATTTATTTAGCATAAGCTCAATTTCCAACTTCTCTGCACAATTTCTAAAGGGTTCTTACATTACAAGTATTTCTAACCAGAAACTGTGTATCTATGACATTACAGTCTATCATGAATGCTACATGTTTATAGGATCTTATGTTCTCCCAGGATGAGATACGATACTCCTTACTCAAGATTTCTAACAAATCTTTATTTATAATGCTATACATTTAAAATTCCTCTATTAAATGAGCATTTTTTAAATGCTGCTATAAGCTTGTGTTCCACTCTCTTGGTTACTTATTTTTTTAAGCAGCATAATCATCGCCCAATTCTGCTCCATAAAGTGTTGAAGTGCATCATAGTGTCCCAGTGAGGCAGGCATCATGTTGCCCCACGTTTATTTCTAAAGCATTTTCAAAGGAGAAGGAGCATCAAACAGGTTAGTTAATGTCAAAGCTACCATTGATACAGTTTTTATGCCAAATTGCGATAGTTTATAAACTTTCTGTGGCTACCTGGATCTTGTTTAATAGCAATCAATCAGAATTAAACCTGCAAAATAAATCTCCACAAAAAAAAAGGTAAACTGCCTTAAGTGTGAATATCTGCGGTATATTATAAAGTCTGAAAAAGAGAAAGGAGAATGTATAATGTTGATAAATGCCCTGACCTTGTTTCTCACACAAAAGCAAAGAAAATGAAGAAAAATATCATCTGTTTTCAAAATGCATGAGCTAGTTTCAGACCTCTTATTCTATATATCTGTGGGGTCATTTTTAGATATAGTTCTGCTGGAAATTTTTGCCAAAATCTGCCAACCCTGGTTAGTGTGATTAGGCATTTTGTGTATATACCTGACACACTGTGACAATAGTGACAAGAAGCACACCTTCTGTATCAAACACAGCTGAAGGAAGGTACATCTTTAATTGCTCAAAATGAGCTGAGAGACTGTATGCTGGATGACTGTCAGCTCTCAACTGCCTGTTACAGCTTACTCAAAAAAAAATCATAAGATGGTGACCTATAGCAAGTGTCATAGCATCTAGATGCTTTTTTGTTTTTTTTTACACTATTGTTGTTTTCATTAATGGTAACATTAATTAACATCATCATATTTTGAAATACACAAGTCATATTTTGTGACACACAAAACCTACCTAGTCTTTTTTTTATTTATGTTGTTTATCCCTGCTTATATTCTGCTCTAGATTTTGTGCATAAAGAGTTTCTGATTTAGATCCAAGCATAAACCATTTTGAAGTTTTACAAAAGAAAAAAAGGAAATAATGTCAGCTAATTTCAACATCATGCCTAAACCTGGCTGGCTGGATATTGATATCCCTTTGCTGCAAGATGCTGGTTGAATTAATATGCTGTCATTTTAATCAGAAAGAATTAAGTTGTCTAAGCTACTGGCCATCTCAGACAACACCTTCCATGATGTCTTGGACTGATACAGGAGTACGTTCAGTCCTAGATTCATTCAACTAAGGTTGATTCCTTACTATTCCTCAGAACAACAACATATCTTACTGTGCAACAATATACATTCATTCAATACATTAAACATGCATTGTATTGTATTGCATTTCTATTTGTGAGATTTGTAGACTCACAATACTTTTTGGGAAATATATTGCTGTAGCATTCAGTACATAACTGTGCGTGAACCAGGAGATAAACACATGAACAAATAAAGCCTAATGAAATGAATTACTTCTGGAAGATTTATCTTTCATGATCCCTGTAAATATATTTGCTTATAAAAGTGCCATTCGGTATGTAAATTTTATGTTTCTAATTTCCAATGCGATCAGCAGGAAACCAAGTGCTACTGCAGTAAGTAAGAAAATATATTAAATTACATGAGCTGAGATGTTGACATGTCTAATTCTGGATAGTCATTTTAGTGTTATTGTGTCAAACAGCAATCTGAGTGGCTTAAGAAATTCATGTCATTGATTTGCGCATGTCTTCGGAAAATGTTTTCCACATCCTGGTTGCAAATTATTGAAAATAAGTTTAATTAGAAAATGATCTAATTACAAAACAGCACATCCAAAGTGAAGCACTTGAGGTGATGGGAAAGGCTGCTGTAAAAATTGATTCCTCGTTCGTCCGTGTTGTCGAGTCATATCACGGTATTGGATTGTTTCCTTTACAAATTAACAGTAAATTTCATTACGCTGAGAAATTTATATATGTTAAGTAAGCGATATTAATTATAGTGGGTCTTGTTTAACAATCTTTTAGCAATGTTGTGTGTAAATATTTGTATAGAATATAAAAATCTATAGTAGATTTACAAGTAATTAGGAGGCTGAGCTTCTTCATATTCGTGTGTTTACGGTTATGAATACTGTACCAGTCAGTTGTAAGTTGCTTAGTGCTGGCTATTGCACAGCAGTATAAGGAGTTTCTGTGAAAAATGTAACTGATTTATACACCGCCTACATCATTGCAGCCTATCCTCCAATAATACAGAGACATTTTTAATCAAAATGATTGGTTTTATTTGTCTTTTATTTGTATGCATGCTTTCTGTAGTTCAAATAGAGTGCAGTCCAAAAGTCTGAGTGCACTAGTGAAAATGCTTCTAATGAAAAGTTTCTCATTGCAAATGGTATTAGCAGCTTGTAAGTGAATTTTAGAAATGTTTCTCAGTATTTGGTACATTCTCATTTTTGCTTTAATGACAGTGCACCCTCGAGCTGACACTACACTCGAGCTGACTCCACAAGCTTGTAAAAGACGATGATCCGTTTTAGATCAAAACCACTGAGGCGTCTTCTGAGGGGATTAGACTCATGGACAATCTGAGCTTTTGTACAATGGAGTTGACAGAAATTGCTAGAAATTGTGTGACATTTTGAATAGTGAATAGTCAAATTGCTGCAAATGACTTTTTTTGTTGTCGTTGTTGTTGTTTAGAATTTTGAACGTTATAAATGTTGTTTAGTTCCAGATTTTAAATAAAAATAAACAGATTTTCAGGTCAGTGGTCAGTTAAAGGGGGGCACGGTGGCTTAGTGGTTAGCACGTTCGACTCACACCTCCAGGGTTAGGGGTTCGATTCCCGATGAAGCCTGAGAAGTTCGGATAAGCGGTAGAAAATGAATGAATGAATGAATGAACGGCCAGTTAATGCAGGGCATCACAGTAAAATACCAGAAAACACAGCACAAAACACTAATGAAAATATTTTTGGTTTCGTTTAGTCGAGTTAGATTACTTGTAGCGGTGGTTGAATCAGGACAATTTTTTTTAGTACACAGATTTTTTTTTGTTTCACTGACAGATTGGATATTGACTTATCAGACATTTTCAATCAGTATAAACAAACTATTATTGTATCGCAGCAAGTCTGATTTAAAATGAGTCAGGACACTGTTGGCTTTCAGTGTGATGTTTTTCCCCTCTGTTCGACAACCTTACACAAAAATGTAATGGTTGAATAAAATTTTGGACGCATATGAACATGTCATTTGGGTGTCTCGGAGAGCCGAATTGGGTTCGATATGACATTTTACTTTAAAAATAGAAACATTTGTCTGGAAAAAAATAACCTTATTTGAACTTTTCGTTAAGATTTTCCTCTAGTACGCAAGGTAAAAACCAGAAATACTGACAACAAACTACAAATTCTTAAAGCAGGGATTGTTTTCTTTTTTATAAGCTATTAACCAAACACCGTGGAGTGTGACATGAGTAAGAAAGTCAATGCTGAACATAGGCACAACCAAAACAGGCACAAATTCCATTTTACTTTTTGGCCCGTGGTAAGAAGAGTTAGTAAAAGAGTCTAGTTAGAGTTAGAGTGTCAGGGTTCAGCACAGACTTTAGGCCACGTGTGTTTGTTGTCGTTCCTCGTCACGTGTCTGCCCCGCCTTCGTCTGCTCCTCCATGTCACCACACCTGCTCCTCATTGTGTCATTATTGTCTGGTGTATAAATGTGATTCGCGTTGCCGATGGCAGGGCGGATTCACTGGTTACGTCTAGTCTAGGTTGGTTTCGTCATGTGTATTATTTTAGTCCTCGTTTTTGTCCTGTATTTGTCTTTATCATTTATTAAACCCCTTTCATTTGAAGCTATCCTGTGTGCGGGTCCGCCTCCATCCTCCTCTGGTTGTGACATAGAGAAAGAGCACATTTCTGAATAACAAGTATTTATTGTACAGCAAGACAGTACGTAACCAAAAAAGCTGCTCATCATGCTGAAAAAATTCATTGATGCAATCTGAGCATAAATGTAGAAAAACTGAACTTACAAAAATAAACTCCATATTTCTTCTCTAGAATTGAACATAGCTTTCGTCTAGCAAACGACATTCCTGAGGATTCTGAAAAAAATTGAAGAACATTTTTTTCCAACGTGTAAGTTTACAGCTCACCAATTGGAAAGTTTTTGAATATTAGGAATAAAACAACAACAAACACATAATCGGTACAGACACAAATAGGACCGATGGATATGTAAGATCTGCTGCATTTCAGGGAAAAGATCATGTCTCTCAGTCTGCATCTCAGCTTTAATCCATGTTGAAGGATTGACCTTTTCTGTGTCTTTGCTCAAGATTTGTTGTTCTTTCTGCTGCAATAAAATGAGCTGCTCATAAGGAAGAACACAAGAAAAAAGATGGTCATCATTCAAAGATCAATCCATTCTCTTACTTCTTTATATTTGCTTATTCTTTAATTACAAAATTTCTTGTTTATATTTTAATGTGAATGGCTGGCATGATAAAGTGTATAGAAAAAAAATATTGTAAAGTTTGAATCCAGAGCTCAGAAAAATTAGGTAGCCACACGCTACAGTAAATATTCGAGGTGGTAACTAATGCTTCATAGCATGCAGTTATTATAAAGTGTTCCCAAAGGTGAATGAAATAATGATGCAATAAATACACTGGAAAAAGAAGCTGGTGATGTATAAAGGAATAGAGGAATGGATCTTGAAATACCACAAACAAATTGCAGATCATTTTCCATTTACTAACTGACTTTTTGTGCACTTATTTTAATTTGTTAATGATTTGTGGATGATTCGTCTCACAGAAAACTTCATCATGTCAATAATCACATGGCTTTACTTTATGCGTTTGGGGTTATTTGAAGCATGTAACAAACAAGTTCCTGTGAACGAGCTATTATATGATCATCAGTCCCTCCAGGATTTCAGGAGGTTTTTTGTTTGTTTGTTTGTTTGTTGTTGTTTTTTGTGAATGTTGCAGGAAAAAATTTTGCAGTTTTGTTTTACAAAATTTGTGTTGCTTTTTTATAAAAAAATTTATTTTTTTTTTGCAAACTTTCTGGCCCAAATCTGCAGTATATTATATTACTACTTGATTTTCTGTTCATTTTTTATACCACTAAATCCTGTACAGACTATTTAAAAATAAATAATATACAGAATCTGCACGCTAATATGAACCTTCTGTCGAGAACTGACCAGCGCTGTGTTATAAGCTATATCACATGACTATTTCCTGCTAAGTTTGAATGCACTGTGTGAAAAAAAATAATTAATTAATAAGGATTTTAAAAAAGTAACAAAGATGAACTAATGTATCCAATGATTTGATGTTGTCTAACTCTCCCAAGCTGGGGTGAAAGATCTGCACTTGTATTGGTCGCGCAACACCAGGTCGGGTATTCAATAAAATATTTATGCAGGCTTTGGGTTTGCCGTGGTGTTGTTTCATCTCTGCAGTATTGAAGCTGAAATGTTTTCTTTTCTCCTCTAAAAAAATCTCAAATTCGGTTTGTAATGTAATAGCATGGTGCATATTAATAAATTAATAAAAGATATGTATACACACACCTATATATATATATATATATATATATATATATATATATATATATATATATATATATATATATATATATATATATGTGACCTCACAGGGAGTGCAAAAGCATTAAAAAAGAATGGTGTTTTCCAGGAATTGAAAGTTTTTCAGCCTACACCTGCATTTTCTAGTGCCATTGGATCATTCCGTTTTTTATGAGTCTCATAGATCAGTGAAACTGTTTTCTGCAATGTTCCTATTTTTAAAATACTGTTTTCCTCTTGCATTGTTCAGAAAAGCTTCTACACTGCTTGGGAAATGTGTGAAGTTGAAATATATATATATATATATATATATATATATATATATATATATATATATATATATATATATTATTTATTCATCTCGCTTCTTCATTTTCTTCTTTTCATTACTTCCTTCAACATCCTTCCGTCTTCCATGCCAACCGTCTTGTCCGGAGTCTTGTTAGACAGGACGTTTGGATAAGGTTTATTTGTGTATAGTGTCATGCTTACTCAGGGATTTAAAATGTTGACTCCGTTTATGTAAAAATAGGGTGTAGATGATAGTGTTACAGTTGTAGTTACACGCTTGCTTGCTCATCATTAATACCAGCTTATAAACTCTTAGTAGTCAGAGTAGCTACGGGTGTGGGAGCCGAGTGTTCATTACTGTGTTGCAATCATCCTACGCCCCTTCTTCAGAGCCTCGCTAATCATGATTGATTCTACAGACCTAAAGCAATCACACCCTCTAAAATTTGTTTATTCATCTGGCAGCTGCTTTCACCCAAAGGGACTTGCATGTGAAGTCGAATCCAACCCAAGCATGGAGCTGATACAGTTGAAAGTTAAAGTCCCCCTTAAATCTAAATCTTTTGTTTATTTATTACTTTTATTGTATTATTTTTCGTAAAAGATGACATCACAGTGGGATATGCAAATCATTAGCGATATCTGGAAACACTTCTACTAAACCTGCATGCCAAGCTAGCTGGCTAAGTCGTCTAACCTTAATGACAAGGGAATCACAGTTATCTAATAAACTGCGCTTTACTGAGGATGCTTTATGAGTATTTGACCGAGAGGTAGATATTGAAACCCCAATAGGTCTAAACGTGAAACCTGTTCACTATCCAGATAAATATTTAAGATGACTAGAAAATGTCCATATTCTGCAGAATCATTTATCAGGGTGAAGTGTTGACTGATTTTTTAGTTATTTACCAGACATTAACAAAATAAAAATAGTAAACAATGTACTGTATCATCCCACACGATTCATCATTCTGCACATGCTTACTCTCATTTCTTACTCTCCTATAATCTGTATTGGCTCAAGCTGTCGCAGAATTCTAGTTCATTTATATCAAAATATATACTTTAAAAGGACTGAAAATATACCTTTTTTTTTTTATTAAAACAAAATAATTGTGTGTACTTTTCT
This sequence comes from Tachysurus fulvidraco, assembly GCF_022655615.1. Lineage (NCBI taxonomy): Eukaryota > Metazoa > Chordata > Actinopteri > Siluriformes > Bagridae > Tachysurus > Tachysurus fulvidraco. The sequence goes on from NC_062542.1 coordinate 12,207,238, forward strand.
CCTGTTCATTGTGCATTTGCACATTTTAAACCTAAAGCATAGTATTTTTTCCTCTTATTCACAGAGCAGCTGTGGCCAAGGACTGGCTATGAGACATCATTTACTGTCAGTTCCATCTTAAATTCATTCCAGCTTATGTCCTGATCAGGACCAAGGCTGTGACAAGGGCCATGGCAAATGCTACAATCTGATTGACCTCTGAGCAATGATATTTGCTTCTCATTTCCATAAAGTTCAGAGGTTCTCAGCTTCTTTTCTGCTCTCATTAAGATTGGTCCCACAATCCTAGGCACATTGTAGAAGAAAATGAAAATGGTGCAATGTGAACACTGTTTCATTTTGAACTCTAGTTATTATGAACCACTACTATTGTGATCGTGGCAGTTACCGAATAATACTAAGGAAGATGAATAACTAGGTAATAAGCCTGTAGTCAAGTCAAGAAGCTTTTATCATCATTTCAACCATATATACTGTAGCTGATGTAGTACACAGTGAAATGACTGAATGTGCAAGACAGCATGTGCAAAGAGCAGAAACAGTGTGCAAAACAGCATGTAAACAGTTCGACATGGGAAGAGTTGTAGACATGGATGCAAGTGTATTTTGTACTGTATTGTTATGGGGTAAATTATTTAAAATGAATACGTCCGTATGTTATGTGGACTTCCCTGACAGAGGACATCTCGAAACTCGGGAATCCTGGGAAAAATAATCACTTAAAAAACACAAATTTTAAAGTCAAATAAATACATACAAATTTTAAAGAAACACACTGCTGTAGAAATCAAGCATATCACAGTTACTGAGTTCTGTGCAATTGTGTTTATGGTTTATGTCTTAGTCTCTTATTAGTCTCTTGACGTTTTGCACATAATCTACCTTCTGTCTGTTTGTACCTTAAACCTGGATCCCTGCTTCTTGTTTTAAATACAGAATGTTCACCTATTCAGTTTCTTAATAAAGAAAATAAACCTGCAACTCCCAGCATCCGTGACTTTAAGCTTTAAATATGTAAATACTGTGAGAATTTGAAAACTCCTTGATTTCTTGAATTTGTTGAAATAGCCACATATATATATATATATATATATATATATATATATATATATATATATATATATATATATATATATATACTATGCAGAATATGAACCCTATTTATCTACATGCTTTGTCAAGTCTATAGATTTCGGAGATGTCTAAGATTAACTGTGATAATACAACAGATTTCTGTGAGGTACAGTATATGTAGGCTTAATATTTCCTCCTATTAATCTGTATACAGAGAGATAAAAGCATTCGGTCATGTCTAACTCTTTATACCAGAGGACAAAAGATTTAGAATTTGCGCCAAATTCAGTATTGTATTTTTTTGTTATGTCAAACACCACAGGGGTAGTTAATAACTTATATGACAGAAGAACCTCACCAGTTTGTAATTTGTAGAATATTTCTGTTTTTTTACCTACTTTATTTTATCTACCTACTAGGAACTGCATATTCAGAGATGTTTTGTGTTGTTGTTGTTGTTGTTGTTTCTTTAAGTAAATGGTGATATCAAACCAAATCTAAAATTTGAAAGTCTGAACAGAGGTAACATGTCTCACATTAAAAGCCAACAGTGACCTGACTAACATTATATCAGATTTGTGAAGATAAAATAATTCATTTGTTTATACCGATAGAAAATATCTGATAAGTAAATTTCCATTCTGCCTGAGGAGTTGAAAGCTATTGTACAGGTAAAATGGGGTAAAAGCAAAATGTTTACATATCCCAAAGTCCTGTGCATTACTAAGCTCATAAAAAACACCAGACAAAGAACAAGCAGTCTGTAGATGACAAAAGCACTGATTGTCTGTATATTTGACTTATAGGTTTTTGTTTTCAGCTTTTAGCGATGTGCTAATGTATGCTGAAAAATAATATTTGATTTCAGGTAACTTTAAAGCAATTCTGAGCAAAATTAAAGTTGTCCCTGAAAGTGCATCAGTATCTTTTGTATTACAGCTATAATATTTTTTATAGCTCTGTAGGTGATGTTAGAGTACTCTGGTAAATTTTGACCAAATGACTGTAAACAATTCATTCATTCTGAGCACCGTTCTTTTTTTTTTTTTCAAGTTTCTGCAATATACATTATTGGATAAAGGTAGGCTCATGTCATTTAAACTCCATTTATTTCAAATCAATCGCTTCCATACAGCAGCTGTCTCCTATAACGGCAGAAATCTGTGTGGCTTTTGGCTTGAGATGTAGCTTATTCAGCCATAATTCAGATAAAGGCAAAATACTGTATAATACTAAACATTAGAAAACATCACTGAATGGTTACTCTGTTTATTTAAAGTGTCTTTAAGAAGCCAAGGGCCTGGATGTTATCCACTGAAGGACAGGGACTCTGAAATGCCCTGAAGCTGTCTCATACACTGTGGAGTTTATCCAAATGTGATGCAACCCACCAACATTGACACTATAAATAACATAGAAAACCATGAGCTACAGAAGCAATAAAAAATGACATGATAATTTGTGCATTCAATGATATTTAAGGTATTTGCCATAAGAATGAGCATCTGTTTATGTATATTGGACAAACAATGTGAAAATGGATTTGAAACTCGAACTTCTTTTCTTGTTATAGGTATTTCTTTGATATTAACACAGAGACTGAAACAAATTTTAAGAATAAAATTTAGAGAATTACGGATATTTTGGATGTAACTCCACAATATTATGTCAGATTAGCTCCTGCTAACTAGCTAATATTATCAAAATGATAAGTGATACAAATCCTGTCATGTTAGCTAAATTTAGTATTTACTGTATTAGAATTAGAATTATTAATGGTTGTGGATGTAACTGAATATCCCTCTGTCAGATTAGCTCATGTTATACAGTATATATATGGCTATGTATTTATTTATTTATTTATTTATTTATTTATTTATTTATTTATAAAGATGATTTACAAATATTTTCAGTTTATTGAAATTTAGCTAGCTAGTTGACAGAAGCAACAATAAACTATATGAACACACAAATATAAAACTTATTTTGTTGTCTGCTCTGTTTTCTTCCCTGATTGATCTTAGCCACTTGTATTTTTCTATTAATCATACTATTTAAGGTCTGTGTATTCCTTTTTTTTTTATTGTTGGAGCATTATATACAGTATGCTGTGCTTATGGCCATGTTTGTCTGTGGTTACTATTTGCACTGTGACTACATTTTGCTTTTGTGTTCAAATTTTTCTTGCTTTGCCTAGCATTAGCTAAGCCCTTTCTGAAAGAATCGAGGTATCCCGCCCCCCCCCCCAATTTTGTTTCTTTTTAAGTTTTTTAATTTACATTAAAATTGTCTGCCCGTCCTTCACTTGATGATGGTGGATGTCAGTCAGTTTTTCTTTTACCTGTCTCTTTTTTATGTAATTATTCTATTATTAGTACTGCTAATTTTATGGTGCAATGTTTTTATCACCAATGTTATCACCTGCAAATCATCAAACCAGCATGCCATGCTGCTCCTAATTGCCACTAAACAGCTGTCCATATTTCCATGCTAAAAACACGCAGAGTGTCAGGAGAGATGCAATGATTAGTTAAATTCATAGTTTGCAAATTTTGCACAAACAGCAAATGGGTATGTAGCACAATGTGATCAATAAAAAACAAATATGGATATTACAACAGAAACATTTGTCTACTTATTTAGGCTCATGCATTCTAATATTAATAAAAATATAACAGTATTTTACTTAAAGGTAGTTTCTCCGTTGTTTGAGATATGCTTCAGAAAACTGAGTTGGGCCGACAAACTAAACAAAAACAAAACTAATGTGTAGCCTATGAACAGAAAGGGGCGTGTCTTGTCGATATGGGCGGAGAGAGTGTTCAGTGTGTATGTGTGACATTAGCAGAAAGCGGTTTTAACACTGACATGGTGGATAAAAACAAAGAAAGAAAGAAGGATTAATATAATATAAGTGTTAATATAAGATCAGCTTTCCAGCACTGGAGAGAACTGAAGGAGCAAGAAGGCCTGCGATGGGACGCCGAGGTTGCTTTTTTCCTTTTCGATATGTGAGTAACGTTGGTTTTGCTTTTTTACACAGAACTAATAAATGCCGTCCTTTGCATGATTATGCTTGTGTGTCATTTTTGCTTGTTTGTTTATTTGCAATCGTATTGTTCTTCCCTTCAGCTACGATAAAGACACATTTCTTTCCATTAGTTGCCTGGGTTACGTTTGTATGTGTGGGTGGAGCTATCAATACAGGGGTGGGGCCCATTTGGGTTAGGGGTGTGTTTGTTTTGGTGATTTCAAATGTCAACATTGGCTTACAAACAACAGAGACCCCACCTTTAATCGTTAATATCGTTCATATACAGTACACACTTGTGTTTTCACACAGCGTGTTCATTATTTTTACACATGTACCCAGTTGGTGTCAGCTACACTGACAGGATAATGTTGAATTACATCCATAAACATTCAAAATTCTTACTGCTAATGTTTAATAGCAAGCAAAATTTAGCAATCCTAATAGGATCTTTGTATTATATTCATACATGCTTATTATTTTCACAATATTATCCAGTTAGCATTCCCAATATTATCCAATTCTCACTAATATGGCAAAAGAATGTTGTTACATCCATAAACATTCATAATTCTCACAGCTAATACTGGCTAGCTGTCTATCCAGTATTTATGATATCACCTTAAATGTTGCTTTTTTAATGTTAAGATTAGCCAGCTAGCATAAGCCAACATGAAATGATTTCTGACAGGATTTTTGACATTTATTTTTGCAGCTTTTGGCATATACACTGTTTTAATGTCTCTATCTATAATCAATAAATCTTATCCAAAAATGTTCACTGCCAATGTTAGCTAGACATGATTTTTTTTTATAAAAATATCTTTATTTCTTAGAAGTGTTAGAAATTTATTTTTTGTTTGTTTGTTTGTTTGTTTGTTTTAGAAAATTTGAGGAATGTCCATACTGTTTTCTAGTCTGGAGACAAACATTCTCCAATCTTTACACCATTAATGTGTAGGTTATTTCCACCTGTGTCAAAGTTCGCCACCTGTGCCATTACTTCTGAAACCACTAAGTGCACTTGGCTTGTAAACATGTGCACCTTTACCAAGGAGACTGCTAACATTTTTAGTAACAGCCTGACTCTAAGCGGTGAATTTTGTTTTACAGGGCCCTGTGTGCTGAGCTAAGCTGTTCTGAGCAGAGCATCATGGGAGCTGACACCTCACCAAGCCCAAGATGAAATCTTGTGCTCCTCACTGTGGGAGTGCAATCACTGTTGGTTTTTTCTTTTTCTTTTTTTCACGATCAGCAAAAACTTTTTCATGAACACAAACGAAGCCCTCTGCCTTTAATAATATTTTGAGATAAACGCATCACTTTCTTGGGAAATTAAACTCAGCTTGCCAACCTGGCAGAATCTTCAAAACTGAATTATGAAGCAATTTGCCGTTTCTTGTATTTTATTTTTTTGTTGTTGTTTTTTCATCCAATAAATATGAAGCACTGCTGTAAACGTACACCGACTGCAGGGGCAAAAGTGATCAAGGTTCAAATAAGAAAAGCCAGATGAGACTTTGCTGTTGGGCTTCCTCTCCCATGAAAATTGCTTAGTCCAAAAAAGACCTCCGTCTGCGCCGATTATCCCGCTGTGGGTCTAAAATATGATGACTGTTCAGGAGCAAATCTAGGATGCTGACTTTGTAACCTGGGGAAAAGGACAGTATTGTCCAGAGAGGATACTATTGGGGGAAATCGACTTCATAATGAGCACAAATATTGCTTCCATTTATCACTCGCAGCTCATGAAAGTGCAATTATTCCCTAATCGCTTGATTCCTTTAACTTTGTCAATACATGTCATTTTGGATCTTTCCAAACACAATTGAAATTTGTTAGTCAGGAAATTGAATTGTCTTTCTGTTCTATTTGAGGGTAGAATGTCCACAGTTGTGTTTTAATTTGTTCTCAGACAAATAGTTTCCTGACATATAGGATGGTTATTACGTTTATTTTAATATATATTCTTTGACGTTAACTGACAGGACAAAATATCTGATCATAAAAAAATAAATAAATAAATAGGACAGTTTGATAAAAACTCAGATTTACATAATTGTACCTTTTTTTAAAATATACTTAATTCAGCTAAGTTAACAAAGCTAGTTAAGCTAGGTCTTCTTTTGTGGTAACAATCTGTAATAAAACAAAATTGCTTAAGAGGTTGTTTAAATGTTAAAAACCTACAACAAACTAAATATACAACCCGCAAAACACAATCATCATCAACACAAATCACAACTCGAAATAGGAAGGGTAGGTCCCTATTAAACATCACATACTCGTTGCTGATTGGCTATAGCATGCACAAGACTGAAAGACAAGGGAAAATGGAGAGCTCAAAAAGAGTGTGGAAAAATGTATGAAATATTAGCTTAAAAGATTCTCCTGACACGACTTTTCATGTTTATTCTTTATCAAGGATATTCATATGACAATATCTTAGGTACACTGTCAGTTTGCATGACAATAATACGGGTATGCTAGTGCTAAAAAAAAATGCAGAAGACAGAATCTCTTCTCAATATATTAACATTGAAAAATTTGCATTTGTTGTAACTAAAAGCTAACAAGGTAACAGAAATATGCTAGTCATATGTCTTGTCCAATCAGCAATGAGCATGTTTAATAAGGACCTTTCACCCATTTGGTTATTTATTTATTTATTTATTTATTTATTTATTTATGATTTTGTTTTTGCATTTTTAAGGTGTGTTGTTCTGTTTTGGTTTTGTTATTAGGTTTTCTGATTTGCTGTTGCATGTTTGGTTTGTTAATGTGTTCTTACAGAACCTGGTAACTATTGCAGGGTTTTAAAAAAAAATGTTTCCTCTTTTTTGCAGGAATGATCTCTTTGCCATCCATGCTGAAGTGTGTGGTTGTGTGCCATACTATCAGGAGAGTTTGTGTTATTACGGTGAATCGATAGGGGCCGTGAGTCACTTCCGTATGGATGACGGCGCACCGCAGTTTGTTTGGAATTATATTACGGGCAAGGGGAGGGAGACTCCGGGTGATGAAGAGTATCAATCATCCTGTCTCGCCCGTGAAGTTGTTTTGCGGGTTAGCCGGGATCGGCAATAATGAAAGTTCACTTGTTTTCACACACAAAGGAGTTGAGGGTAAATTTAGGTCCTGGAAAAAGGAGCTGTATGTCGCTGTGTGATTGAGAAGGAAAGACAGGGAGAGGGGGGTGGGGGTAAACAGAAGACATAAACATGGGTGTCAAGTTTTTAGGCCTTTGACATCATGAGTTTCTTGCATATATAAAAGACCCTAAAGACTAAACCATAATACAAATATACTACACAGTGCTCAGTTATTTTCGGTGTACTAAAATCTCTTTTTATGTGATGACCTGGAATGACTGCATACTCATGCATGCATGCATTCATTTAACCAGCCAATCAGGTGGTAGCTGTGAAGGTGCATACAATCATACAGATAAGGGCCAAACACTTCAGATGAAGTTCACATTAACTCCATAAGAATGGAGAAAATTTGTGATCGCTGTGATTTTGACAGCGTGATATGATGGTTGGTGTCAAACAGTCTGGTTTGAGTATTTCTTATTATACTACAGTACAGACCAAAAGTTTGGACACCTTCCAAAAGTTTGGACACACCACCTTTTCAACAGGACAATGACCCCAAACACACCTCCAGGCTGTGTAAGGGCTATTTGGCCATGAAGGAGAGTGATGGGGTGCTGCACCAGATGACCTGGCCTCCACAGTCACCGGACCTGAAAACAATCGAGATGGTTTGGGGTGAGCTGGACCGCAGAGTGAAGGCTAAAGGGCCAACAAGTGCTAAGCATCTCTGGGAACTCCTTCAAGAGTGTTGGAAGACCATTTCAGGTGACTACCTCTTGAAGCTCATCAAGAGAATGCCAAGAGTGTGCAAAGCAGTAATCAAAGCAAAAGGTGGCTACTTTGAAGAACCTAGAATATGACATATTTTCAGTCATTTCACACTTTTTTGTTATGTACGTATATAATTCCACATGTGTTAATTCATAGTTTTGATGCATTCAGTGTGAATCTACAATTTTCCTAGTCATGAAAATAAAGGAAACTCTTTGAATGAGAAGGCGTGTCCAAACTTTTGGTCTGTACTGTATATTGTACTTGTATCTTAGGGTGCTTTCACACCTGCCTTGTTTAGTTCGGTTGAATCGTACCAGAGTTCGATTGCTCGTTTGGTGTGGTTTGTTTGGGCAGGTGAGAATGCAGCAATCGAACTCTGGTGCGCACCAAAAGCGGACCAAACAAGCGTACCGAGACCTCCTTGAAGAGGTGGTCTCTGTACGCTTTCAAACGAACTCTGGTACAGTTCGTTTATGGTGAGAACACGGTCTGAGATCGAATAGACCTAACTGCAAAAAGTATTGTGCATTTTGGCCTAAACCAGCTGCCGTAGTTGGTCGTTGGCAATATTTTCGGAAGATGAGCATGTCACAGTTTCGCAAAAGTAATGCTCGCCGCCTCCTGAAGTGTCTTGCGATGCGTCTTCGCCGTTTGCAGTGCATTAAAATTATATTTTCAATCCGCATCCGCGCTTCATTCTGAAAATTAAGACTTTGCATAGAATGCTGTATACAAGCGATGTACAACCACTAACATAATCGCAGCGTGCAGTCGTCTCTCCATGGTGTACTGTATGCTGTATTTTCCTGTATTTTCCTCTATTTGTTTACTTCCGGAGTTTCGTTGAAATTTCCCGCACGTTTATTCTGACCAATCGAGAAGCAGTTTAGGAAATACACTCAAAGACATGTGGCCAATGAGTGATGTGGATGTTATCACATGACTGCATTTTGGTTCGTTTCAGCTGGTGCGGAACAGAACGATCAGTGTGGTGTGAAAAGGAACCAAAACTGCTAAAAAGCTACAATGTATCATTTTTCGCTTTTGGTCCAGACCAAATGAATCGAACTATAGACGTGAAAGCATCCTTATTATATAATTGTGTTTATTACTATTATTTTAACTGCTGATCTTCTGGGATTTTCACACACAACAATGTCTAGAGTGTATTTAACATTTTCTCAGTTTACAGTTTTCTCAGCTTTATCTGCAATTTGAAGGATGTTACTAATTACATGGATGGACTTCTTCTGAATGACTTTTTCATTACATTAGTCTTAATGCAAAAATATATTCTGTGATATTGATTATATTTGTCATTAAATGCATTGTGATGTGATCAATTGATCTATCTCCAACCTGTTTAACTTTGGGTCAAGATGTTTCTCTATTGTTATCATGAACTATTTCTATTTCCTCTCCCTATTTTCTTGTATTATACAATGTACTTGGAAAAAAAATGATTAAATGATTACAGCTTATTTAAGATCTAAAGAGCCATCCTGTGGTACTAGGGAACAACCCTGCTAAACACTCCAGAGAGGTTATATTGCCCTCCGTGATGTTCAGCATTGCAGCAAGCATGCGTTCATCAATGAAAGAAAACAATGACAGACAAAAAGCACTAAAACATTTACCAACTGTATGACATACAGTGCACTGTTACATATGGTAACAAGCAACTCTTCCTCCATTTTAAGTGCATTTTAAAGGGAGTAATCACTCTCTCACACACTAGAAGAAGAGATTTTATAGTATTGCCACTAAATTGCTCAAGCAGAGGAATTATCTGTCAGCATGCTAGGAAAGATTGTGATATAAAGCACTAAGTAGGATTGATCTAACCCGGGCGGCCCAAAAGCCACAAAAGTTGTGATGGACGAGCAACTCGATGCTTTGAGATAGAAATGTTTTTTTGGTATTTTGATTTTGCTGGAGAGAAATTCACAGCTGATTTTGTTACATTCTTTAAAAAAAAGTCCAAAACTGGATCTTTACTCACAACTACAGTAAAGTTCAAAGTCTATGACGAAGAACTAGATTCTGTAGAAAATGTATTTCTCAAACAACTTGCAATCATTCTAATATAAAATATAAAATTAGAAATAGTAATATAAATCTAAGAACGTTCTGTTCTTATTGCCTGATAGCAGTAGGAACGACACAGGAAAGTACAAACTGAGGTTGTATAAGAGGTCACTTATTAAAACCCAATAACAATAAAGTCTAATTGCTCTTAATTCTAAACATTTTCTGAATACACCAAACACAACATACACTGCTCAAAGAACAATACAATAACATGGATATAAATATAGTGCCATATGTCAGTTCTAATACATGTTAACTGTTTATTGATATTGAGTTATCACAGCCTTCTCAACCTGACCATTCACCTACAGTATCTCTGTCTCATGAACAAGGGGATTCCACCTACAGTATTATCTCTGACCTTTTTGTTGTTGTTGGGGTTTTTTTGTATTTTGCACAATTCTGTGAACTCCAGAGACTGTTGCGAGTGAAAATCGCAGCAGATCAGCAGTTTCTGAAAAACAAAAAAACTTTCCCATCTGGTCCAATGACTACCCCGCTGAGTCACTGGGATCACATTTCCCTGATTCTTATGATTGTTGTGAACGATAACTAAAGCCCTTGACATGTAGGACCTTTTGCTGCTGTCTGACTGTTTAACTGGGTTAATCCAAGAATGAGCATGCGTACATATGTTCCTAAATGGCACCATAAATTCAAAAACATATATAATTACTATTCTTTTTTTTTAATCAAAGCAAGCACAAATTCAGCAGTAAGGTGGATTTTTTTAAGACATTAAATATTACCATATGAAAGATAAAATAATAAAGTTAGAAAATGCAAAGAAGTCATAAGTGTGACCACATCACCACAATGTTTATAAAAATATAACAATGTATATGAATATATTGAATTTTTAAGTTTTTAGTTATTTTGTTGGTTGGTTAGAGTAATTTTTATTTATTTGTTTGTTTGTTTGTTTGTTTGTTTCTCAATGTAGTATAATTTTAAGATTTTAAGAAAAATATTTAATATATTTAAAATTTATAAGCAATCTATTTATTGTTTATTTTTTGTTTTTTATTTCAAATTTCTGATTGTTTTCTGCATGTAGGTGTGAGGAGTGAATGGGTGTCACCCATGTGAAAGAAACATATGGCTTCACACCAGGGACGGAATAGAACAATAATTCTTGCTGGGAATCTACTACAAACACAGAAAACACACATGTATAAGGACAGATTTTCCTTCCATCCAGTGGTGTTGTGGGTTTTTTTATTTAATATATTCAGTATATTACTGGGTAAATGTCTTAGGTGTACTTACACTATATATACAATGTACAGATTTGAATATTTTGTACTTTAAAATGTCGTTATATATACTATGTGCTGTATACATGTATGTTGCTGAAATACTATACATTCTTATCTCATCTCATGATAAAGCCTAATGGTGTTCACAACACATAAGTACTGGGTTTAGTTTCCTGCTTACTTCATTTTTATATGCAGATCTGACAAAAAAATTTCTGAATCAAATTCACACATAATTAAATCAAGCTTAACTGTACTCATGCCGTGTGACATGATTGAGCAGCAGGTTCTCAGTTTTATTATGAGCTCAGATTACTGTCTGAGGTAGTGGCAGGATGGAGATGTTTGATATAGTGGAAGCGCAGGTGTCTGTAAGGCGTCTGCAAATGTTATTTGTAATATTTACCAGTTAAAATGCTATTTAACAAAAAGTTATGCTTTTATTTATATTATGACTACACCCTTTACTGTTGATTGGCAGTGTATTGGCAGTTGGTTGTGAGGTTCCATCCCTTAGAGAGACCTTCCAATCATCATATGTGGTAGCCTAGTGGTTAAGGTGTAGGTCTACCAATTGGAAGGTTGATGGTTTAATCCAAGGTCCACCAAGCTGCCACTGCAAGGCCTTTATCCCTCCATTGCTCACGACAAATTGTAAGTTGCTTCTGCCGAATGCTGTAAAATATGAAAAACTAATACTTCTGACTGGTTAAAGAGTAAAATTTGGGTCTTGCACATATCACACCACCCTGAGGTGAATTATTGTGCTGATGAATGGAGCATGCCAATTCAAGCAGTAAAAATTAATTAGCAGCTAAGCTAACAGGCTAATTTTTTACTTTTATATTCTAAATATGATGATTAGACAGTTTCTATGAAAATAGACATTAGAAAGTAACATAATCTGTCTCTTTTAACCAGATAGAAGGATGGTTATAAATAATGTGTTTATTAATAATATTCTACTAAATAGGCCACATTCCACTTGATCTTTTTTAAGCTTCTCCTTTTTGCCATCTATCCCATGAATGAATTCACTTTCAGGATGCATTCTGGGTTTCTTGTTTTCTATATATAGTTCCCTCTATCCCACTCCCTTCTGTTCCTTCAATTCTGCACTCATATAGTTTTGACCTCTGCCTTCCTTTTGGATTTATCAGTATGGATTGACCCAAGAACCTCTGTTGCTTGAGTTCTGGCCACAGGGCACAGATATGGCTGTGGTGTTGGGAATAGTTCTAATAAAAGACACTTATGTCCACTGCCTCTGGATGTCAAATCTTACGATGCTTGACATAAGAACCATAGATGTGAAAACATACCAGTTCTGGCTGTGGCACACTGTATTCTGTATTTGTGCTGATTCTATTCTTCCAAATGACCAATGAATGACTACAGTTTTTTTCTAACAACCAATTACTGATTATTGTTACCAGTGATCCCAATGTTCCCAATGACCAACCAATGATCACCATTGTTTCTGAACCTCCATTGATCATTTTTCTGATGCGAAATCAATAATCACCATTTTTCCTAATGACCAATCACTGAACAACATTGTTCCCAATGACCAACCATTGATCACCAATGTTTCCAACCCTAATCACTGATCACTGTTCCACTGACCAATCACCAATCACTGATTTTTTCTAATGACTAATCACTGATCAACATTGTTCCCAGTAACCAATCACTGATTACCATGGTACCCAAGGACCAACCATGATCACCATTTTTCTAAACAATGAATCACTCATCATTCCTCCCAGTAACAAATCACTGCCGGTAATGGTTCCCATTGGCTTCCATTGATCACCATTATTCCCAATGGGCCAATCATCATTGTTCCTGACATTGTTCCAATAGAGCCTTTAATATGTAAATAGATGATTTGTAATCCCATGATCCAGAGACTTCTACTTTCTGTATGAAATGTTATCATTTATTTCTTTTATTGTGATGAAGTTGTATTATTTCTATTCTATTATAAACAACTAAATATCTTCAGGAAATCTTCATTCTTCATGTAACACATGTTGATGTGCAATTAATTCATTGATTCATTTTCTACCGCTTATCCGAACTTCTCAGGTCACGGAGAGCCTTTGCCTATCTCAGGCGTCATCGGGCATCAAGACAGGATACACCCTGGACGGAGTGCCAACCCATCGCAGGGCACACACACTCTCATTCACTCACACAATCACACACTACGGACAATTTTCCAGAGATGCCAATCAACCTACCATGCATGTCTTTGGACCGGGGGAGGAAACCAGAGTACCCGGAGGAAACCCCCGAGGCACGGGGAGAACATGCAAACTCTACACACACAAGGTGGAGGCGGAAATCAAACCCCCAACCCTGGAGGTGTGAGGCAAACGTGCTAACCACTAAGCCACCGTGCCCCACTTATATGTAATTGATAATGATAATTCATTAAATATGCAAATATATCTGTGATGTCTTTTAGCAGTATCTAGTCAATTTTGAGTATGCAGCAGCTACCTTCCCCTGAAAAGACTTGGCGACACTGAGGTCATCGCTGTCCACAATGTAACTATGTGGCATAACAAGCGAGGCATGTGCGAGGAAATCAGAACTAACTGAAAAGCAACTGAACGGCAAGTGGAGCTGAGTTCAGAAGAGAAGAGAATCAGATGCTGAGTTCAGAGACTGAGCAAAAGCACCTGAAATAAAAATACTGGTCATAGTCAGTTATACAAATTTAAAATATATAGGTATCTAGAAAAGGACAACTGAACGTACTCCTGAATGTGAATATTCATTAATCTATCGTCATTAACTTCTAACAGTGAAGAATATGAGCAAATATTTTTCCCAGATCTGGTTAAAAGGTTACTGCGTGACCAAGTGGCTCTGAACTAAAACATTTGCATTTTGATTGAATGTGACGGAGACACGAGTGTGCCCTGGCCAGAGGGGACATTATTATGTTCATAATAATACACCAAATTATTTTAATATCAAGAGACATTTCAATATGGGTATTGAAAAGTGTGATTATCAAATGCCATATTTATAACAGTTCTCCATGGAAAGTCTCTCCTGCAGATTTCCCAGAGGCCACTGCAGGATCAAGAGGTGCATGAGCACGAATACATTAAATCAATCGATTTCTTTCATGTATTTATTCGGACTCGGAAGCTCGGCAGCCTGAAAAATCAACACTAGGTTTGCTTTATTTGCATATACTGTACATATAAGTGTTAATAGCTATGAAAGGGAACATAAGTCAAGGGTGAATTTTGGAAAGCTTATGGTTTAAGGCCTAGTTTAATGATTATTTCAAAACATGGGATAATAAAAAAAGGCATATAGATTGAGTAAAAGCGAAAAGAATCACTTTTGTGATCATTCTCTAAATATAATCAAAATATTTGGACAGCTCTTCAGAAACAATCATGAAGACCAGGGGCACCACTCGCAATTTTGGGCCCTATGGAAAAAAAATGAGACTGGGCCCCCTACCACACCCATTTCGCACCAAACATACAAGCATCTGGGGCCCCAAAAGTGCATGGGCCCTTAAAATCATCCTAACTTTCCCCCCTTAGTGGTTCCCCTGATGAAGACTATACTCACAATGTAATAATCACAGTGTAATTACACTGTATATTAAGCAATGTCAAATAATTTACTGAAACACGGACAGATTTCTTTCGTCCTCACTGTTTTTTCACTGTCCTCGTGAAACTCGTTCAGTAAGTGCTATAGTCTGATCAGAGCCACAAAGTGAACCCAGAGGAAGTTCACATAAATGTCCGTGAAGCCAGCTTCTATTTCTTTATGCTGTTATAATGCTATGCCACACGGCAGCAGAAAACTCTAAAAACGCTAAAGTGTAAGTTGTAACTGTTTAGTCTTTTTGGTTTCTTCTTTTCTGCCTTTCAGCTGCCCGGATCTCCGTGATTACATCGATCTCCCACATTTAGCAGATTAAACCCAAACACAGGGATTCGGTGCTTGCACCAGTTTTATTAATTGAATGATGAATTTATAAACTGAATATCAATAATTAAATGAAGACTAACATAACATACATGAAACATCAAATAACTATTGCATGGAAACTTAATAACATGCACGAAACATAACTATACATAAAAACCTGATCCGGCCTTTTCGGCTTATGTTTACATTTACATTACATTTATGTTTACGGCAGAGCGACATAAAAAAAGTGCTTTAAAGTCTCTGTCAATGATTACATTAACACTAGTTTCCTAGGTTCAACCTAAACTCTGTTCAGGGTTTTTTTATTCTTTTTTTTTTAATATAAACATACAACAAACAGGGGAAAAAGTGCTAGTTTAAGTGTTTCAGGAAGAGGTGGGTCTTCACCCATCAATTGAAGACAGCTAGTGACTCAGCTATCCGGACATCTAAGGGAAGTTCATTCCACCACCTCGGCACCGGAACAGAAAAAAGTCTTCTTGATGTATACCTACCTCTTACCCTGAGAGATGGAGAAACCAGTCGAGCAGTGCTGGTAGGTCTGAGGGAGCGAGGTGCAGTGGGAGGAGTGATAAGAGCTTTGAGGTAAGAGGGATCTGATCCATTTTGGGCTTTGTAGGTACCTGTAAGTGGAGGGAGTGGAGTGGAGGGAGCGCAGCAGTGAGGTGGTGTGTAAGAACTTAGGCAGGTTGAAATCAAGTCGCACAGCTGCATTTTCAATCATTTGCAGCATACAAATTGCGTTCGTAGGTAGAACTGGCAGCAGTGAGTTGCAGTATGATATTGTAGAGAAGAAACCGCCATGAGCGCGTCACGTTAGAAACATGCGACGTAAAGGACAGTTGATTGTCCATTTTTACACCAAGGTTGCAAGCTGTGACCGATGGGGGGGAGATCAGAATGTTGTGTAGGGATGATGCACGATCCTGACCTGTGCTCTCACATAATGTTATGTCGACAAACATATACCCATTTTATTACCCGAGACTGACAATGACAGGGACTACATGAGAGACTTCAAGGGAAACAAAGGACAGGGAACTGTCTGAGTAACTCTTTTCAAAGATCTTTTTAAAGAATGTTTACAGAAGCACATAATCTATGTCACATAACAGGAAGTAAGTTACATATGGCTAACAATTTGAACACGGAATGTATCGCAAACAGTAGAGAACAAAATGGAGCAAACATCATTACATTGCCTACATGACAAGACATAGGAAGAAAAAGACAAAGCTTCGATATATCAAAATAAAAAAACAAATACAAGTAACCAACAAGAGCTTTCGAAGTATTCAGACCAGCACTAATTTAAAAACAAACGAAGGCTCCTGCAGCTCACTTCAGTGATTCTGTCTTCGATTACGATTACTCCCCTGATATGACACAGTAAAAGAAACCAAATGGAATGAAAGCTTATCAAGAAGAAGAAATAAGGAATAATAAGCCCTTGACATGAGACTCCTGCCATTGCTTGCACGGAAACAATCAATGATTACAGAGCTGATGATTGGACGGCGATAATTGGCCACGGCACATGTTAAGGCTTTGTGTGTGTGTGTGTGTGTGTGTGTGTGTGTGTGTGTGTGTGTGTGTGTGTGTGTGTGTGTGTGTGTGTGTGTGTGTGCGCGCGTGCGTGCGTGCGTGTGTGTGTGAGTAAAAGACAGAGAGAGAGTTCTTATGGAAATAGAGGAGAGGCGAGGGAGAGACGGAGAGAGAACGGAAGAAAGAGAGGAGCATGCCTGGAGAGCGGAGAATTGGATGAGGTTCAGCTTGCAGATCGAATGCTCCTCAAACTGAAGAGCAGCTCAGTGTCAATAGAATATGCTAATCCCAAACTAGGAAATTTAATCAAAAGAATATCAGCACCATCAATTATTTGCTCTGGATTTTAGTAATACAGATTTATTTATTTCACAGAAGATTTTTTTTAAATCTCTGCCATGATCTTTTCCACTAGTGATCTCAGATGTGTGTGTGGGAGTGTGCGTGTATGTGTGTGTGTGTATACAAGGGAAAGTGGAAAAACAAAAAATGCTTCAAATTTATATCCACCAGCCACTTCTAATGAATGCTTTCATTTCACAATGAGTCCTTCTCTTTACAAGAGAATTTGAACAAGAGTAATAATAATAATAATAATAATAATAATAATAATAATAATAATAATAATAATAGCATTAAATTTGTATATTTTCTATATATACATTATTAATGCAATGTATTGTTAATTATTAAACTATATAAATTTATCTATAAAGTAGTATAAAGATTGTTGTTATTATATTATTATACAGTTTAGTTTGCTGGAAACAAAAACAAATTACAATTTATAAAAGAAAAATAAAACAATTGTGAAATAGTTCGAAATTGTTTTATTTCCATTACTGTGCTTAAATTGGTTTTCAGTTTGATATCTTTCATAAATTCAGGCTTCGTCACATGAGGTCATGGTCACAGGGTGACGACTTTGTTATTGGAACTTTTCTATTGGCGAGGTAAAAAAGTGGGTACTTCCTCCCGATTAGCGATCCAGAACAAAATGATATATAGAACATAAAGTAACATAATTACAGGCCTGACTGTGCTTCATCTAGCTGCAGAGTGTACCATAATGATGTGTATGGATACTCCGAACAAAGAAAACATGCAGTTTATTCATTGGTGTATTCATAATATGTCTTGTTAAAATCGACACTTTGACTTGCCCCATCTCTCATGTTTCCAAGGAGCCGTTGTACTTTTGGGTATTAGTTATGTTTCTAAGCGCGACCTTTTCTTTAATCTCAGGCCGAGCTTCCTCATCTAATCTGACATAAAATCCGGTAAGCATGTCATAACTCTTTCTGTTAGAGTTACAGTACAGTAATACAGTTAGTAACTACTGTCTGAAACTGAAAGCTTACTTGAATATTTCTAAGTGGTGTAGTGTTTTAGTGTGAAAATACTGGGTAGTAACACACAGTGTGATTGTTTCCTGGTAAACACAGTGTGATTGTTTCCTTGGTAGACTGACTTCCAGTCCAGGGTGGAACCTGCCCTGTGCCCCAAGTCTCCTGGAATAGGCTCCAGGTTTCACACACACACACACACACACACACACACACACACACACACACACACACACACACACACACACACACACACACACACACACACGCACGCACACACACACACGCACACACGCACACACACACACACACAAACACACACACACACACACATATGCAAATATATGTAAATGTACATTGTAGGAGTTTACAAAATAAAACAGCTTGATGTTATGCTCTGGCTTAAATATAGCTCAAAATGGGAATTTCGAGTTTGTATTTATGTCAAAGTGGGAAAATATCATGAACACTTCTATGTTTGTCTTTTATAATCAACGTCAGGTTTCGTTTAGATAATTCTCTATTGGTACACTAGGGGGCATTCTGGCAGTGTTATATCTTTGTGCCATGTGTTTTTGTTGATGTTCACGTGTTTACTTTAACCTTAACCTTAATTCCGTTCTAGCCTTTTCACACCTGTGCACAGGGTTATTGTCATGCTGGAATATGTTTAGGCCTATTAGTTCTAAGTATAGGGAAATTGAAATGCTACAGCATGCAAAGGCATTATGTGTGTTCAAGTGTTGTTCTTCCAAGTTTGTTGCAGCAGTGAGAGAAACCACATATGGGTGTGACAGCCAGGGGTGCAAATACTTTTGGCCATACAGTGTATATACAGCATAATTTGTTTAACAGCAAAAAAGTAAATGCTGTTGAGCAGAAATGGTGATTTTAATGCTATATGTTGACCTTGGGGTTGAGGAAATCCTCACAAGTTTCCAAGTAGGAATTCCGAATTACCGAATTGTCGCATCTTGTGGGATCCCAGTCCTGATACATACCTTTAGTCTGAACTTTGTGCTTTGTAAAAAGTTAAAAAAAAAAAAAAAAAAGTAAACAAAAAATATTCCGGTATTCCTATCTGTTTAGAGCACATTCTGTTCAATCTGAATAATGTATTCGTATTTGGGTGTATCAGAGGTGTTCCTACTTATTCTTTCTCTCCAGATGTCTTTAGCTTGAAGGTGTATAATGCAGCTAGTGTACGGATTTTCCTAACCCATGCTGAATATGTGCATTTTAATAACGGGGTGACAGGAAGTAAGCTGAAATGTTTCTTTAAGGCTGGCAAATATAATGACAATAATAACAACAGTATTTGTGGGACACTAGTGTTGAAGTGTGTGTGTGGGTTGTCAGAGATGTGTGTGGGGGTTTAGAGGAATGACTGTCTCTCAGGCAGTAACTTGTCCACTTGTCCAACTCTCTCTCGCTTTTTCTCCCTCTGTCTCTCTCTCACTTCCTTTCTCTATTTTTTAATGTCTGCACTTTTCTCTAAATTGAGTAATCTGATGTCAGTGGCATATGTCTGTTTTTTTCTTCTTTTTTTTTCCCCTTACAGTAGAAATAACAACAAAAAACCTTGAGGGAAGTCTTTCCTCCATATCTCCCTCTAATGAGAAGAGACAGGGAGGTGAGCATTGAGCGACCTGAAAATACACGGTGGGGAAACATGAGCGAGAATGCAAATCATGCTCAAACATGAATAAACACACGGATATTCACACACACACCTGGTTCAGGAGGCTAGGGCAGGGGTGTAAATGCTACTGTGCTCGGGTTTCTTCAAAAAAAATAGAAGAAAAGAAAAACAGCTTGCTGTCAAACGGGTCATGCCCGAGAGAGTTAGGTGGAAATCAGCAGGTGTTGGCTGTGTATTAAACACTGAGGGAGGTTCTACACTACATTGTTCTTTGACCTACCACTTATTTCACACACCCGCTGCTGTTATATGCATGAAAATAGCTAGTTAACATAATACTATTTATTTTGATCAGTAGAAATAATGCTAATAATGCTAATCAATGCATGCCTTCTGGATATTAAACTACATATTATACTTTCTGTGTTCTACACTGAATTAATAATAAGAATCAATTAATAGCAATAATAGGTTACCGCTAACACTGTTAGCTGCAATAGTATTAGTGTCATGACTCAGCCCGGACTTTGGCCACATGCATTTGTTTGTTTATGTTCCTCGTCACATGTCTGCCCTGCCCTTGTCTGTTCCTCCCTGTTTCCACACCTGTTCCTAATTGTATCTGAGTGTCTTTTGTATTTAAGTGTGCCGTGTTGCCGATGGACTCCGTCCAGGGTGTATCCTGCCTTGTTGCCCGATGATGCCTGGGATAGGCACAGGCTCCCCGTGACCCGAGAAGTTCGGATACGCGGTAGAAAATGAGTGAGTGAGTGAGTGAGTGTTGTCGATGGCAGCGCAGAATCTCATGTTGTATTGTCCTGTCTTTAGTCTGTGTCATGTTTAGTGTTTTTGTTATTAAACCCCGTTTGTTTTGCTATCCTGCATTTGGGTCCATTTTTATCCCGCGTCATGACAATTAGCATGTTCAAATCTCAATATAGTGTAAAAAGGGCACAAAAGGTTTCCTCTTCTCAGCAGGAAAGTTTTAAATCAACTCGAGAAGCCTCGCATATTTACTTCTTGCTCACTTCTTCACGTGGTTATCATGAACAATTTGCCTTTGGTCAGTTTGTGTAAGGTCTGAGGCACTGATTACATTTCCATATTTTGACTAATGTCATGTTTATATTGGATTAACCCTCTGACTTTTTTGGATTACAATTTCAAACTCTCTCCTAAAACCCACTTTACAGTCTGGTACACATGAGGGCTTATCATATTGAGTTATGGTCGCTCTAAATCCCGCTTTTAACCCAAGGTAGAGGAACATTTCACATTTGTAATTTAGAAGCCAGTGGGGCACGGTGGCTTAGTGGTTAGAACGTTTGCCTCACACCTCCAGGTTGGGGGTTCGATTCCCGCCTCCACCTTGTGTGTGTGGAGTTTGCATGTTCTCCCCATGCCTCTGGGGTTTCCTCCGGGTACTCCGGTTTCCTCCCCCGATCCAAAGACATGCATGGTAGGTTGATTGGTCTCTGGTTAATTGTCTGTAGTGTGTGAGTGTGAGTGAATGAGAGTGTGTGTGTCCTGTGATGGGTTGGCACTCCGTCCAGAGTGTATCCTGCCTTGATGCCCGTTGACGCCTGGGATAGGCACATGCTCCCCGTGACCCAAGAAGTTCGGATAAGCGGTAGAAAATGAATGAATGAATGAATGAATTTAGAAGCCAGGTTACCACTGCTTTTTACCCAGTGTTATGAAACTCATAGCAGCGCGCTTTTGTGTGGTTAACCCTGCATTGTGTTGCCAAACATGTACAGTGTGAAACAACACAGCGTTAGAACATTATGGCTAAATGATTATCGCACAGTTTGTGCTTCATATCATATGAAAACCAGGATGTATCAAACCTTGCATCAGGTGGCAAAACACTGAACATCACAGAAGTGCATGTCATTGATGGGGGGAAATGCGTGATGCTGACAAATTTGCGGAAGGATATAAAAGAATTCTTGGCCAACAACGCAAGCTTAAAAAGACCAAAAAAGATTAGAAAGCTGTGAAATATAATAATACCTTCACAGACAAGCTGTTATTTAAAGTGTTATTTAAGTTAATAATCTTTATTTGAATATTAACTTAGGGTTTAGGAATGTACAGTGTGAAATGTCAGATTATGAATAGTCAGCGTTAACTGTTAACCTCAGGTATAGGCAGTGTGAAAAAACAAACTAAATAAACCACAATTCTGTTTACCCGGAGTTTACAATCACCCAGGGTTAAATCACCCAAGGTTATGTGCAAAAAGCCGTATGGATTGGTTAATATTTCCATATTGCACTATAAATTAGTCCAGAATTAACGGAGAATGTTAACGTTTTTTCTTTGTTTTTTTAAGTATAGATTGTTATCTCATTCAGTAGAATATTATTTGTGGTAGAATACTATATATGCTCATTTAGGTCATTTGTTTCTGTTGTTGTTTTTGTTGTTGTTGTTGTTGGGGTATAAATATCATCCTGAAGCTATAACAAATGGTGATCCACATCCATTCTCTTGGTTTTAGTTGACTCATGCTTCCAAGATAATTTTATCCTGAAACAAAATAAGATGAGCTGGATGCAATATTAACCGATATAGTGAGTGAGGTTTTTTTGCGTACTGCATTTATTTCCAAATATTTGAGCCCAAGAGTTTTAATACTCCACTCACCAGGAGTTTCTCGTTTTTGGTCAAAAATGCATCACTACTCTTCAGTTCAATAAAAATGATGTGTAGTCAGAGACACCAACATGCTGATGTGTAAAAATGCTTTTGTTTGCCATTCAGATAAGCCAAAATTGCCAGAGTTCTATTCCCATTCTCTCCCGTGTAATTTGTTTTCCCCCAGACACAACCAACCATTTTTCTCCTAACCAGTGATTATGGGAATGAACCTAGCACTACAGGCCTTAGGCAATAGGAAGTAGCCACTAGTTATTTGGAGGCCATAAACAATTTGTTATTCCACATATAGGACTTCAAAATCATAATAATAGAATAAACAAGTGAGTGTCACTACTTACAAAGTGTTTGTCATATAACAAAGTTTGCTTGAATGGAGGGTTTTGAAAAATATCACTCATAGTCTGGAGACATAGAAAAAGGAGAACGAGTAAAAAATCGCATCGAAAAGACAAAGACTAAAATGATTAAGAATGGAAGAATGAGAAACAGAGAAAAGAGCATGTTGAAAGAGCGACAAAGAGATAGTGTGAGAGAGAGAGAGAGAGAGAGAGAGAGAGAGAGAGAGAGAGAGAGAGAGAGAGAGAGAGAGAGAGAGAAACAGCTTGACTCTTTCCCAGGGGAGAGAGAGCTTCAGCTTCAACAGCTGGTGCTGAGACTTCTCCCTTATAAATATTCACATATTTAATTAGCCAAAAGTCCTCTTCTTACAAACACTGTCATGAGGCTCAGATTCCTCAGTCACAATACACACTACAATGACGTGTTTAAAGGGTAAATCAAGCCAAAATTCAATTTGGTAAATTGCAAAACCCATTCGCACACAAGACTGGTGAAGTATTCATTTCATTACAAATATATTAGTGCAGAAAGGAACATATTATGCGAATAAGTATATTTTAAATGCGTTTGCTCCATCTACAGGCTGAAAATGGTTGAATCTGTAGCTCCGCCTTAAACCGTGATTTAGTGGAAGGGATTTCGGTGTCTGCCAAACGCTAAAGCAGCTGCATACTGTAGATCTGCTTGTTCAGAAGACAGAGCTCTGATTAACTCAATGATTTTGGCTTGAGATTTTAGATAAATGTTAAAATACGCTAGCAAATTAGCCAACACAGGTGGTTTTATGCTGATCGTCTCAGCCACGGTCTGCCTATAGGGCGTCTGATCTAGATTGTACATTTTTCTGTCAACTAGCTTCAGGGCCTTGAAGGTTTCAGTCTGACTAGTGCTCTATATTTCTGCATGTCTGTTTGCACAGAAGAAAAAAATACTTTGACAGGTTAAGGGGTTCAAAAACCGATATAGTTTGTGACCCTGGAGTGGCACAACAGAAAAGCAGTCACACTGTCATCACGGGATTATGAGTTCCACATCCATCCACAGCTTTGACTCCATGGCCAGGAGTTCAAGAGAGCTGAATTGGTCATGCTCTCAGTGTGAGAGGGATGGCATTGCTTTCTCCCATCAATCAGGAAATGCCAATCATGGCAGTCTATGGGTTGTTGTATGCAGAAAAAAAGTCAGCATTGTGATGTAGCATGTGAGCAGCAGTTTGAAATAATGTGTTGGCTGGTTTCATGCTTGTCGGAAGCATAATGGAGCCTTTACCCTGCCTGATTGGCTGAGAAAAAAAGCTGAAGAGAAGCTGAAGTCATTCAAATGAGAATGATCTTTGACCATGTCTTTCAATTTTTTCTTTGAAATGATGCTTTTGTTTTAAATTCAGTTCAAAATGAATAATAGCACATACAGTATATACAGTATGTCTGACTTCTACCTGCCTTACAGTATTAATAAAATGTACAAATGTAAGACTTTAGCCCCACCCACTTGTTTTATATTGGTTCGCATCTATTGGTGTGTTGTTCAACCTCACACATATTCATAGTACACGTATTTTATCTGTTTGTTTCTGGGTCTCACTTTAAAAAAATACATTTCCAGCACTCACATCCGTCTTCGCATTCCATCCTGTAACATCAAGACATCCCTGAAGCCAAACAAATCTGTAGATAGATTTTTATATAACGTTTATTTAAAACTAATCTTTAATTTTAAGACTTTCCAAAGAACTTAATGTCTAAGACAATACCGCAAAAGCCTTTATAGTAAATATGTTTAGCATATGTTTAAATATGTACTTAGCATATTTATTCAGTCATATAAGACCAGGCTCCAATGTAAGAGATCCACCTAGTAGAGTTGAGATCGAATCACTGTTAGAATTTGACAAAAAGTGTTTTAAATAATCTTAACATAATCTTTAAGCTATAAAAATTTTCCAGTTGAGAGGTTCTAGGCTTGTGGTTAAGGTGTTGGACTGTCAATCGGAAGGTTGTGAGCTGCTACTGCTGGGCCCCTGAGCAAGGCCCTTAACCTTCAGTTTCTCAGTTGTATAAAATGTAAGTCACTCTGGATAAGGGTGTCAGACAAATGCCATAAATGTGTTAAACTGTAGAAGTCATGGCTCAATTGTTTAACGCTCTGGGTTGTTGATTGGAGAATTGGGGTTCAAACCGCAGCACTGCCAAGCTGCCACTTCTGGGTCCTTGAGCAAGGCCCTCACTGCTCCAGGGGCACTGAATCATGGCAAACCCTGTGCTCTTACCCTTCCAAGTTGTGATATGCGAAGAAATAATTTCACTCTGCTGCAATGTATGTGTGACAAAATAAAGGCTGTTTCTAAGTGATCCTGCCACTGCACATGAATACCTTCTCATGCATCCATGCACGAATGTCACAGGGTGTTTTTGGTAATGCTTTTACCAACAATGGCAAGAGTTACATAGATAATTCAGCTACCTTGTTGAGCAGTATGTTTCTAATCAGCAGGCTGTCTCTATTCGTACTGTCTCTGACGTACTGTAGCTCAGAATTTTGAACACAGTGGGTTATGAGTTAAACCCCCAGAACTGTTGAGATGGTGAGAGTTAAAGCTTTCTAAATGAAGGAATCCAGCTGCAGATTCCAGCTGAGCAGCTCTTATAATATCCATCTTAAAAATCTCCATTTGCATGATTTCTATGTTAATTGGAAGCAAATTTATGCAATGCACATTCAAGGAGTGGTATTTAGTGTCTATGTCCTGTCAGATTGTATTAAGTAGATAATGTTCCCTTTGCATGTAATCCAAGTCCTTAATGATGCCAATCTCGGCAAAATATTGTCCAGATTAAATGGGAAGAGAGTCTACAAGCACAAATACGTTAATTATTTTTATTATAAATATGCTTTTGAGACGAGCATGTCACAAACATTATGCTCATAAGTATGTCATTGTCATGAGATACATGAGCTCCATTTCCCAGAACACACTGCAGCCCACAAACCATTGAAAAGACCCTTCAGTATCCACTACCACTATCCTGTTTGTTTAACCTCTCAGTCACTGGACTTCTGATCATACCCACTTATTCTCCCTCTCTCTCTCTCTCTCTCTCTCTCTCTCTCTCTCTCTCTCTCTCTCTCTCTCTCTCTCTCTCTCTCTCTCGCTATGAAAATATGAAAAGAACAAAGTAATTGTTCAGTTTATCCCATGTGTCTGACTTCACTGAACATCATTTACTGTGTTTGACTATTTCTGTCTCCTCATTTATGTGTTTTGGCTTGGCCTTATTCTCTCTGTTTGTTGATCACCTGACCTTCATCTGTTCTTTGACATGAACACTGCCTGATGTTTTGAACATGTCTGCATTGCTGCATCTATCTCGGTCTATTATTCCCGACGGTCCTGATACTCCTTCCACCAAAGGTTTAAGAGTTTAAGATTTATTTTTTTTTAAGTTTATTCTTTGCTGTTTTCAGTTTGCCCAACAAGTACATATAAAAGTAAAAAAACAAACAAACAAAAAATTTAGTAAAAAAAAATAGTAAAAAAGTAAAATGAAGTTTAAAACATTAAACAAACAATTTACACATTGTTTTAAAAAAAACTATGCAGTAGATAGACTATGTAAATATAGAAATATAGACTGTTATCTGTATGTACAAGTATACTATGTTGACTAATATATATATATATTACTTATGTGCAAAACAATGTTACTGTAATATGTGCAAAAATAGAATCCCACTGTAGGTGGTATAGCAGCAGTAACATTAAATATGTGCAAATTAAATGCAACTGTGGATAATGATATTAGGCATTAAAATGAACAGTAATGCGGTGAGATGCAGCTACTTGCTATAATAGCAGTAATATTAACACGTGCAAAATGAGGTGGAGCAATTTAGTTCTGCTGATCTATGAGCTAGATGAAACTAGTCTATGTCTTCTGGATACCTGTACAAGAGTCTAATTGCTGAGGGAAAGAAGGAGTCAAATATTCTGGAAGTCCTGCATATCACACTTGTGTACCTCCATCCTGAGGGTAGGAGTATGAACAGTCCATGTTGGGGATGGGTGGGGTACTTAAGAATGGAGGCGGCACTCCTGTGGACTCTGCGGTGGTACATGGTCTGCAGAGAGGGCAGTGGGGTACCGATGATCTTCTCAGCAGTCTTTATCATCACTCTCTGCAAATGTTTGCGGTCCCTCATAGTAGTGCTGCCATACCACATGGTGATGCAGTTGGTTAAGACGCTCTCAATAACACAGCTGTAGAAGTTGTTGAGGTTCTTAAATGGAACACACAGCATGAGGTGGAAACACTGCTAACAACAAGTGGCCTGAGAAATTGTTAGCACAAGTACTCTAATATACATGTATATCAATGGACCTGATGCATACATGCTAACATAAACCAATCCTAAACATTTACCAGTCATAGCTCATAGCCCCACCCACTTTCACATCCCATGTACTTTCCCATTCGGCGAATTGCTTTTTCTCAGAGCAAATTTGATTTGTTTTTATTTAGCTCAAAGCAGAAAAGTATAGAGTTCAAGTGTCTCCATATCTGTGCAACAAGTGACAAAAATAAACGCCACAGCTCCTTCATATCTATAATTAGAAGGATATTACTAAGAAAACGTTCAACAACCTTCCCACCAGATCGAGCATTCTATGGATCTTTCTTAGATTTTATATTAAAAGCAGATTATTTAGAAATTGTAGTGAAATTTAACATTTAAAAAAACCTGAGTAATAAGGAGTTAACCTAAACTCAGCAGTATGCATGGATTGTAACCTGCTTATGAAATAAATATATATCAACCATAGAAGATGAAATCACACAAAAAAAAAAAAATATTCCAAGCATACACTGTCTAAAGGGAATCCTTCTCCTAAAATGAAGAACAGAAATCATATTACAGATTTATACATTTTCAGCGTGATCAAAAACGCAATTTTCAGGACAAATTGTATGAAAAAAAAAAATCATCCCTTTTTTTGTTCCATCCTGCTATGGTTATTAAAGATGCAGGAATCATATGATTTGAGAAATTAAGGGGAATGTCTGACCTGTTTTGTATTCAGATTTAAAGATATATGCCAGGTTTAGTGAAAGCATTGCACATTGGTATGTATGCGGCACATCGCTCCGGGGAATATGGAATAGGAAATATGTGCGCTAACGATATGAAACTTGCAAATATCTTAGATATGGCAGCACAAATCTGAGGCGGTGTCAATTAGCTGGATATCCAGATTTAACCTGTCAAAGCGAAATCATAACAGCTTTTATCACTGTGCACACTGCGGAGTGTGAAAGGCATCATCTTTAATCACTTCCTCTCTCTCTTTCTCACTCAGTCACGCTCTCTCTCTCTCTCTCTCTCTCTCTCTCTCTCTCTCTCTCTCTCTCTCTCTCTCTCTCTCTCTCTTTCTTTTTTTTTCTGAGGTAAAAATATGTCCCGCACAATGCAAGCTCCCCAGACAGCCGTGTTGTTTACTGCACATTAACAAAGGAAAAGGCAAAGTCGAAATTCTGACACCGGCTAAAGTGAACGACGTGCCACAATACCAGCACTGGGAGGGTGTTTTTTTTTTTTAAGTAAAAGTTGGGGGGAAAAAATGTTGAGTTTTTTACTTTGGATTGAGCTTTTTTTTTTCCCTCTTTCTCTTTGCAGGCAGGTTTTAAAATAAAACTGCCACCGTCCCTGCCTGGCTGCCACTGAGTCACATTTCTGTGAGGCTGAAGGGTGATGAGATACTTTTTTATCAAGCGACATAATGTATGCGCTGGTGGAAAGTAACTCGTCATGTGGCCTTTGAGTTGATCTTTGCCAAGGTTTGTTCATTTTCTAATGTTTCTGGATAAAAGACCATTTATTGGACTGCAAATGGAATGAAATGTAACATATAGTCATCTATGTAGTTACCTGTGTGTGTGGGGTGTGTGTGTGGTGTGTGTGGTGTGTGTGGTGTGTGTCCATCTACCTGTTTTTATCCACTTTTCAACTTCACTAATCTAAAACCTGAATAGAAATGGCACTGATAAAGACTCAGTGTTGTATGTTAGTTCCAGAAGACGTAACGTAGTACTTTAAAATAGTTCAGCGACTTAAATGAAAGCGTCTTAAAATGAAATATTTTGCATATCCTCAGACTTTCCAAGGCGATTCATTTAAGTTATTTAGCTGAAGGAAGCTCATCGGACCAGATGCTGTCATACGTCCTATCAGCTTGTCCAATATGATCTTTTTTGCATCCTTTTTTTTTTTTTTTAGAATCTTTTTTCATTTGGTCCTGTAGAAAATTTGGAGAATCTTCAAGATTGAAGATTTTTTTCATTGTCACTATACAGAGTAATAGTGAATTTAAAGAAGTCCCTACATTACAGTGCAATTCACTTGTAATTTTCTTTAAATAATAAAAATGTATTAAAAATATTTCATTATTGATAAATGATACATAAGTCAATTATTCTAAATGAACAGAAAAAAAAACAAAAATCTGTTGGTTCTGTAGGATATAATGCGATTTTTTTCAAGAATTTTATGGATTCACGTGGATCCAATTACAACATTCTCTAGAGGAGGTCCAACATAATATTTATATTTTGTTCTATAAAACAATTCATGGAACTCTCGTAGGAATGAAAAAGTGTCTGGGATGAATGATAATGTAGTGTGTGTGTGTGTGTGTGTGTGTGTGTGTGTGTGTGTGTGTGTGTGTGTGTGTGTGTGTGTGTGTGTGTGTGAACAGATCTCTCCAATAATATCTACCAAATCACATACTTGGAACGCTATTAATATCTGCGCTAGGCACTCTACATGTTGGAATGGGTGGAGCCATAAAAGTACAGGCAGTTCAAACTGTTTTCGAAATGGCCGACATGCTGAATAAAAATGGATTAATGACGTGAGGTACAACACTGTATGTACTGTACAGGTACCACATAGACATCCTAGACCTTCGTAGTCATAGATATCCTAGGCATTCTATGTGTATAGGGTGAGAGTATAATGTATACTGTACAGATTTACACAGATTTATGGCAGCAATTTTGTCCAGAATTGTTGATGAAGCCAATCAATAAAAATCAATAGACATAAAGGTGTAGATAAGCCATGCTAGCTGTATCTGTTTAGTGCTCCAATTCTTTGTATCCGTATTCAGTTTGAAACCCTGAGTGTGCACGACCCAACGTAGAAGGGTCTTTTAAGTAAGTAAATAATTAAGTAAATATTTAAGTAAACAAAAAATTCAATAATTAAGTAAAAAAAAAACAATTCTGCTGATAAACTCAGGAACAATTAAAGAATTGTAGTAAAAATGACACTGCCATGTGCATGGCCTGTGAATTTGGCCTCAGAGCTGTGCAGGATGAGACCCTGTAATATTTTGTGTGTGTGTGTGTGTGTGTGTGTGTGTGTGTGTGTGTGTGTGTGTGTGTGTGTGTGTGTGTGTGTGTGTGTGTGTGTGTGTGTCCCAATCCCAATGCCTTCTGAGATGTTCTGTGAACCAGCAATTGCACTTTTTGTAACAGGGAAAATGATTTATAATCACACTGTCCAGTGTCACCCAGATGAGGACGGTTTCCCAGCTGTGTCTCGTTCCTCATGTACTCCATCACATCTGGCTTGCTCATTAGGGACTAATCTATTCATTTAAAATGTATATCCTGAATTTATACATTTCTGTTAAGGTGTTTTGTTTATTTTTAAAAGCACGATACAAATAAAATAATCTAAAATCGAATTGAAGCATAGTGAGCATTCATTTCTGTACTCGTATATGTTTAAAATGTATCTGTTCAATCCAAATAGCATAATTATATTCACTCACGTCGCTCACACACGTCGCTAACGCTAACACACATATTGCATGCAGATGGACTGGTGACCCATGCATAGTGTATTATGTGGTGTATTACCATCATGTTCCTGTGATAAGCTCAGCTCTGTGATGAGCCAGACCAGGATAAAGTGCACGAATAGATGAATTTTTCATGCATTCTCACCTGAAATAAATCAAACATTCAAAAATTTCCCAAACATTTAATGTTAACAGCAGACATCAATAATAGATATTATAAGCGAATAAGCTGTCCCTGCTCTGATATGTATAATGGTCTGAACTGTGAAGGTCCATATGAGGTGTTTGGGTGAAAGCTTATCACTTTAATTATAAAATAATACTTAAGATTTTGATCTGCCACGATTAAATGACTAAAATGAGATGTTTTAGATATCAAACATACCCTTAAACAGCTGTCCCTGTGTAGCTTGTACTATACTGTATGCTTCATAACATTTGTCTTGTTTCATGTTTGTTTTTTTTTAACCTAATAAATAATGCTAAATACGGAGTTGTGTAGCTCGAACAAATAGCTGAGAGAAAGATGGAAATACATGCTGTTTATTAACAATCCAAATCAGGCATGGGTCGAATGTCAGGCAAGCAGAGCAATGCAGGGCAATGAAAAATCAAAACAAAGGGCAAAATGTCAAAATCCAGGACTAACAAACAAAACATCGTGAAACTACAAAAAGTACGCCGTCGGCGAAGCCACGTTTACCGTCTGAAAATTGACTCTTTAAATTTCAACGAGTTAATAACTAAAGCAAGCATATAGCCTAAAGTTATGCATCAAACTGTATGAGAGAAACAAAACAAAATACAAGAAAGCTTCAATCAAGAAACATCATAATTGTTACAGTCTCGGCAGAAAGCAGCCGCTTAGAGAACACCTCAGGGTACGAGCACACGTGAGCACGGAGATCGCTCGGAAACGTAAAAAGTTAAAACAAGTCACTCACATTACAGCTTTCCCTGCTCTGAAAGAAAAAGAAAGCGATCTGATACATATACAAGGTCTCACATATGCCACGTTACCTTGTGCTCACACTAGCAAGTGATAAGACACTCGTTTAACTCATATTTTGTTTCTTGTGAATGTGTGAATGTGATTGCTACCGTTTTCAGCATTCAGAGAATGAACATCCTTCTAGTAGGAACACAGGGTTAAAGAGATCATTTCTACCCCATAGCTTGTCCTAGACTCCACCCTTCCAATGCAGACCATGCTAAAAAAAATCCTCATCCTCTCTGCTACAATCATGCTTCTATCTAGTAGCATGCATGAAAATGAAAGCAAGAATATATACGTATATATAAAAATAAAATAGAATCTGCATGTCATGCGTTACTTCCATGACTTCTTGTGAAGGGTTAATAAACGTCTAAGGTTCTCAGAATGACATTTCTATTGTACGTCGTCTCCCAGTCGATGAGCAGGGTCTAAGTCTAAAAGGTAAAAGTGCAGATAAAAATGGCCCAAATAACTCAGTTCACCTTCCATTCTCAATAATTCCAGATAATGAGTACATGAAGCAGGAAGGCACTTTGGAACAAATTATGGAAATTGATTTAAGTCTTTCAGGAGAAACATATCTAATCGTTTTCACTCGGCAGAGGGTTTTTTCAGCCGTCACTCACCTTCAGATCTGGCACACCTTCCTAATTCAAGAAGTACTTTTCTTCCTAAGTGCATCGGCATAATGTTCGCTTGTGGAAATTGGTACTTCTAAATGAAATATTCAAAAGAACAATGGGTTCAGTCATTTAGCTCAGGGCTAGTCTGAATTTTGACGTCTACTGTCAGCAAGGCTCACTTATATTAAAAAAGTCATGCTACTGAAACTGGCCAATTTGCTGCAGGTTAAAATATAGAACATTTGTACATTTAAAAAAAAATGCGAACAAGTATGATATTTTGTTTGAGAATCGCATGTCCGTGCAATGTACGTTATCGTTTATAAGCAAGTAGATTTCTGTTATTGTTTTTTTAATGATGTAATGATGTATCGTTGGTTGTTTCTATTATTTATTGTTCATAGCTACTAAAATGTAAAGGATACAGGAATTAACTTGTGGAAATAAACTGCAATCTCTGGCAAATACTGTACACAAGTATGTTATTTCTGACATACAGTATTTCATTATGGAAATTTGTTGCCTGATTTTGGGGACACTGTGGCCAATTGTCCAAAAGGTGTGAATGTGGGTGTGTTTGTATGAATGTGCCCTGTTTTGGGTTGGCACCCTGTCCAGCCAACCCTGCCATCCTGTCCCTTGGGGTAGACTCCAGGTTCCCTGTGACCATGTGTAGGACAAGCAGTACAGAAAATGGATGGAATGGATGATGTCCTGGTCTCGTTTAAAATCGATGAATCAGGTCTTAAAACAGAAAAATAAGGGTTCAATATTGTAATTATTGGTGTTGGTGTTGTAATTGTGAATGTAGTTCTTTTCAGTTCATTTTAGATTCTAGAATCAGTAATAGAGAACTTTAAACTTTAGCCCATGTGTGTCTAATCTTATCCGCAAAATGCTGGTGAGGCTTTACTTGATTTCTGGTTTCGAATGAAAACATGCACATGTACAGTACAAGCCCTTTCTGGATTAGATTGGACAACAGTGTTGTAGCCATATGCAAGTATAGTAAAGAAAACCCAATGCAAGTGTATACAAGGAAACCAGGGTACAAACCTTGATCATACCCAGATAAACAATCATAAACAACAAGGCTTGGGATGTCAAGAGCAATATGCACTGACTGTACGTTTGAGTGTGCTTTATAAAGGAAGTGTGTGTGATTGAGTCCAAGTATGTTTGATCAATAATCAGTTACACTTAAGCATGATTCAGAGTCCTAGGCTGACATGTTTGTAGGCTGCAGGATCTCTTGGGGGTTGTAGTTGGATGATTCCAGTGTTGACGTGACAAGAACAGAATAGCATTCTCCAGAGATAGTGACACAAAACAGGGGAATTTATTAAAATGTACAAGCTACGGATATACAGGAAAAACACGAAACCAAAACCATTAAAAAGGCGAGAAACAGAAACCAGGAGACAAGGTGAGGCAGCAACGACGAGGACTTAGCAAACATATACACAAGAGAACAGGTATAAGTAGGGAGAGTAATCAAAGAGACATAAGGAATAGGTGTGAAGGGGAAGGAACAAAATCAGGATCAGGCGGGGTTACACACTTAAGGTACAACACAAACGAAGAGACGTGGCAGGAAATAAACAAAACCCCTGCTGAAAACGCCCCCTGGTGTTCAAACAGGAAATCATCCAAATATCGCGAAAGATATGAAGAGTTTATGGAATGTGTGGGAGGTGAGAGCGAGCCGTGGTCAGTTTTGTGCTCGGGGCTCCATCAGTGATCATTTGATGGCTTCGGCAGGAAGGAATTAGTGTTAAATCTATAAATGAATTCAGACATTATTCAGATTTATGAGTCACTCAAAAGCTTCTGGTTACACAATTGCACATGATTATATAGGGTTGCAGAAAGGACATTATTTAATCACACTATTCATTCTTATTACACTATGGAACCCAGATGAGGATGGGTTCCTTTTTGATTCCGGTTCCACTCGTGGTCTCAAGGTTGCCTCAGGCTTGCTCTATATGGTTCAATCTGAATAAAACTTTCAGCTTTGTCATTTTTATTCAGAATTTTGAAATTCCTGTAAAGCAGCTTTGAGACAATGTCCACTGTATGAAGCACTATACAAATAAAACTGAACTGAATCGAATTGAAATGGACACTGGTGGCTTTACAGAGGCAGGCACTTGTGGTCTGATACGCTGGACTTCCAGTGATGCATGTAACCGGTCAGGACACTCAGGATGACGCAGATGTAGAACGTGATGAGGATGAGGAGGGGGGAGTATGACTCTCCTTAGTCAGCGCAGGAGGTAGAGATGCTAGTGGAGATGCTGTTCTGTGACAAATGATGGTGTGAGACCAGGCGAACTCACCAGACATACGACACTTCTGAGTTTAAAAATAAAATTTGCACGCTGCCCATTTTCTATACAATAACGTTCATTATTAATCTCCTGACATTTCTGCATGGCATTGGTACAACTTGAAAAGTGACTACAATGCTCTTTGAAACATCCTATTTTACCACTATTACTGTTATAAACTGTGTGTAGTGTCTATATGTAATGAAATAATCCAGGTTAGTGTGTAATGTTTAAATAAAGCAGGAAAGTGCAGCATGGGCACTATTAAGGCTGAATTAGCAGAAAATGGCTGCTTTCACCTCCTGCTTACAAAAAAATGCGGCTTTATTGAGAAGTCAGATTCCCTCCTTTCCCTTCTTTATTTCATTATATTTTATTGTAACTCTGGATATACTGCGTCTGCCGGCTCAATATTTGGAACTATATTTATCTATATACTTTCATATAACACCCACATTTTCTCTGTGTGTGTATCTCTCTCCTTCTCTCTCCCTCTCTCTCTTTTCCTGTGTGTATATGTGTGTGTTAAAGCAGTTGCAGACACTCATGACAGGTCCTCATCGTCGTGATTCATAGATCCAAACGGCGCCCATATTACATATTTTGCATTGTAAAATCCAGTTTGTAGAGCAGCAAAGGAAAAGCATGCATGACAGAGAGTCTAAGAATTAAATTTTCCTGATATTCCTAGCCTAGTTGTCAGAGGGCTACAGAATACAAATGTGAAGCTTTTACCACAGAAAAAAAAAAAGCCTTTTTTTTTTTTTTTATACAGCCGGTAAGTGATGGATGCAGGGATTTGATTTACATTCTCGTACACATTTTGGTGCATTAAAACTTTACACAGTTGTATGACAATAAATAAATCAATTTTCCTGTTTGTGTCTCAGATTTCTCACGAATTTCCAAAACAAAAGACAGTAAACAAATTTATTTATAAATCTACACAAATATTTCATTTTTTTTTTTAAAATTCCTAATCATTACAATCATTGTACTGTATTACATACATGCCAAAAATATCCTACCCTTCCACCTGGACGCTATTCTTGGCATTACAGTTAATCTCTTTCTATTTTTCCACTTCTCTTGAACCCGTGCTGCCATCTGAAGGACCTTTTTTTCAGCTTGTGATACAAAAGCAATGTTTTTTTTGATCCAGCCTCTAAATAATTTCACTAACCTGCACATCAGAGGCCATTTTTTTAAAGTACTGAATATGTTTTCCTTCCTTTTTTTTCCCCCTTTCGTAGATTTCCCATAAACTGTAACAGACTTGTTTTGTCATTTAGGAGACAGTCTGTAAAGCCAATCAAATCACTTTACTGCACAAAGCCTTACAACAGGAAACAGGGAGCGGTTTCCAAATCACAAGCTGAACAAGGACATCTAGGGGGTGAAAACTGGTATATCACCTCTGAACAACAGCCTCAGCTGGGCGGCTTATTGAGAAACGAATCCAGAATAATGGAATCTGATCTGATCCTGAATAACCATGACAGAGGTTAAAAAAAAATAAGATTTTCTGTGGAAAAAAACAGGAAGTATTTAGCACTATTTTGTAAAAACTCCTCAGTCTTGCTTCATGTCAGTTATAGTAAAGAAAGACACCAGGTTCATAGTAGAAAAAGCCTTTATTTTGTCACATATACATTACAGCACAGAGAAATTCTTTCTTCACATACTGTACCCCAACTTTGGAGCTTGGGGTCAGAGATACAGCACACCTGGAGGGATGAGGGTTAAGGGCCTTACTTAAGGGCCCAACAGTGGCAGCTTGGCAGTGCTACGTCTTGAAGCCCGATCCTCCAACCAACAACCCAGAGCCTTAACCACTTGCGCCACCACTGCCCCATGATCTGAGATCGAAGAAAGGAGTGAAATCTTTCTGTTTTTACACTGAAGTCAAAATGAGCTGAAACATCATTGCTAAAAAAGACATTTGACAGAGCATGCAAACATTCTTTATAACAGAACAAGTGAAAGAATATGAAATCAGGTCTAATTGGCTCATTAAGCATTTCTATTTTTTTGTTGTTGTTGTTACGGAAAAGGCTAATTATAATGAAAGGAAATTTAACAGTGAAAGACAAATGGAAGAGTTTGCATTAAAAATGTCCAACCTCAAAGGCTTAGCTCATTTTTTTAGTTCTTTATTTAACTCTTTATAATGAGGCCAAAAGAAAGGAATTTGTTCCTGTTTTGTTGTGCTCATGTTCCACTCCACAGTGGTGCTTAATGACTTCTAGGAAAATAGACACTCAGAGCTTTAAGAATTTTAGTTTTTCAAAAGTATTTTTATTTTTATCTAGCCTATTAGTTGAAAGGTATTCAAAAAAAAGTTCCAAGAATAACAAAAAACGTTTTCTTTCATACAAATGTTTCTATATTCACCGTACAAACTGATATCAAACCTATTGCTGCTCTCTGAGATGCCCCAATGCTGAAATGCTTGCTCATAAGCCTTTAAAGATTTGAAGACTTTATCACCACTAAAAGTCTGTGTAAACTTAAATACAAGGTCTAGCATGTGTTATTGCGCTTATACGGTAACTGACGTAATCAGAAATATAAAATTTGGTAACCAGAGTGTATCCTGTAATATATTGTAGTCCAGTGTGTAAGGTCTAAACTTGCGATCCTGGCAATGTAATGGTTTAACAAATGACTCGGTGAAGTAAAAATGTATTAAAAAGCATGATCTGTGCAGAGCAGACGCATTAACGTACACACTAACACATTTGCTCCGTCTCTTTTACATACATATTGGCTGTACGCAGGGTTTAATTGAAACCACTGATACCACAGAAATCTTAGTAAAATGTTGCTTTTCTTTGTTTTCCCGTCCCTGCTCGATTTAATTAGCTGTAGCTACGGGCCCAAAGTGTTGCTAATTCCAGAATCTCTATTACATCATCGTTATAAGAAGTGTGAAATAACAAAGTATTTTGTACTTATGTCTGTTTTTTTTTTTTAATTATATGTGATTTTTATGTTCACCGAATGTTCACATTATTTTCATATTATGGTCCTGCTTTACAGATGGAAATACGTATCACTAATATTATTGTTGGTTTTTCGGCTGAGTCCTGTTCAGGGTCGCCACAGTAGATCACGTGGGCCTTTTATTAGATTTGGCTCAGGTTTGGCACGCCAGGTGCTCTTCCTTGCCCTACACCTAGTTAGAGAATCGTCGGCTGGTGTGCACTCTGCTGGGGTTCGATATGCATGGCCAGCCAGTGCTGGATGGGGCCGTCCAGCGTCTGTCACGTTAGTCAGCTCTGTGCTCGGTCTTCATCAGCCTTCAAATCGCTTCAGATCGGTCTTCAGATCGGTCAGATCAGTCTTCATCAGCGATCTGAAATTCATCAGCGATTTGAAGACTTCAGCAGGAAGGAATTAGTGTTGGGTCTGTGGTGAACTTAGAAATTGTACTGACCTGTTAGTTCCCCAGGAGCTCTTGGTTGCTTAATTCCACTCAACTACAAACTGTTGTTGAAAGTACATTATTTACATTTACATTATTTACTCTCCAGTTTCACCCAAATGAGGATGAGTTTCCCCGCTGAGTCCGGTTCCTTTCAAGGTTTTTATCTCATATCATCTCAGGGAGTTTTTGCTTGCCACAATCACATCCGGCTTGCTCATTAGGGATAGGTTTTTTATTTCTATCCTTATGTAAAGCTGATTTGAGACAATGTGAATTATAAATTGACAGAATTTCCTGCCTGGGAATTGAACCCAGGACATGCCAATGAGAGCATGAAAATCCTGACACTGGACCACCAAGAGAGTTAAAAACATATCATTAATGATAGTATTACATTTTTGTGTTAAAACAAAATTGTTGTTCATAATTTACACTTTGGGTCATGTTTGTGTTTCTTTTAGTAACTCTTACAAGTGTCACCAATGAAATATTTCATTCATTCATTCATTTTCTACCGCTTATCCGAACTTCTCGGGTCATGGGGAGCCTGTGTCTATCTCAGGCGTCATCGGGCATCAAGGCAGGATACACTCTGGACGGTGTGCCAACCCATCACAGGACACACACACTCTCTCATTCACTCACACAATCACACACTACGGACAATTTTACAGAGATGCCAATCAACCTACCATGCATGGAAACCCCCGAGGCACGTGTAGAACATGCAAACTCCACACACACAAGGTGGAGGTGGGAATCAAACCCCCAACCCTGGAGGTGTGAGGCAAACGTGCTAACCACTAAGCCACCGTGCCCCAACCAATGAAATATTTTTGTGTGTAAAACTGTTTATTTAGTGTTTCTCCTAATGTCATTTACTGTTGCTTCTTCAAAGCTTCAAAGCTTCAATTGCTGTATAATAAAGAATCCACATACACAGTTTTAGTCTTTTTTAAAGGTTGTATAACACATAATGTATAACAGCTGCACAAAATTAATCCTGAATCAGAGTGTTTACAGCAAATGTTAAGGCTGAACAGACTTACAGCTTAAACAGTAATTTAATGTCAACAACACAAAGCATTTAACAAGGAACAAAAAAATGTTCTGAGCTGTATGACATCTTCAAATCAAATGGCTCTTACATTAAACGCCTTCAGCGAATCGCTCTGTTTCAGGTTGACTTTAAAAGCAAGTTTCATGATCTGATGCAACTAAACTTTAACACTTGCAAGACAAGGATGACTTCGTCACAAATAGGTGAGTCAGATCGATACTCGCTTCCCTTATATATTTCACCTGGTTTACTGACAGCACATTTGTCTCTAAAGAAACAATTAATTTGGAAGCACTTTCTATGGCTCCTGACATTAGAAAAAAAATATATCATTATACGGAGATCATGCACTAAAAATCTCGGTGCTAATGTGATGCTTAATCGTATAAAACAGGAAAGAGGAAATGGAAAATCAAATAAAAAATTTAACCAGAAATACCACAAGTGATAAATTCAACATAATATAAAGCTTCCTAGTTACACTTACTAACGACTTTATTGGGAATACGACACTAATACTAGGTAAGGCCTCCATTTTCTAAATAGCCTGGATTCATCATGGCATGGATTTTACACAAAAAAGATTGCTTCTCTCTGTTCGCTCTGTTTCCTCCAGGTATACTAGATTCCTCTCCAGTCCAAAGACATTGTAGTAGGCTGATTAGCATCTCTAAATTGTCTGTAGCGTGTGTGTGTGTGTGTGTGTGTGTGTGTGTGTGTGTGTGTGTGTGTGTGTGTGTGTGTGTGTGTGTGTGTGTGTGTGTGCGTGTGTGCCCTTGTGCCCTTGTGCCCTATGACTTGGTGCTATAGACTTAATGGTAACAGACTGCAGAGTGTTTCACTGCATACACATTATTTAAATATAAATTTTAATTTTATTTGTATAGCACTTTTAACAGTGGACATTGTCTCAAGAAAGCTTTACAGAAAATAATGTTGTACAAATATAGATTAATATCATACAAAAGTTTAAAATTAATATTAGACTGATATTTAAATGTTTGTGTTTATCCCCAATGAGAAGCCTGAGGCGACTGTGGTGAGGAAAAACTGCCTTAGATGGAAGAAGAAGGAACCTTGAGAGGAACCAGACTCTAAAGTGAGCCTCATCCTCATTTGGGTGACACTGGAGGGTGTAATTATAAATTATTATAAACACCGGAGTGTTATTATGAATAATGTTCTTGATACAGTTAGATACAGTCTGAAAATTGTGTATTTGATTAAGAGGTTGTCCTTAATGGCCACATGGAGTTGGCATCTTCTCTTTGGCAGTATTGTAATTTAGTAGTTGACACAAAAAAACCCCGCAGTGTTTCTGTTTGATTCTTCCAAAGAACTGTCACTGGAACATGTAGCTACATCATCAACAATACTCAGTTCTCAAACAAATTGTTTCTTAGAAATTTCCTTGTATCTGTGTGAAGTAGTAGAGATATACATGTACATGTATATACATTACAACAC
This sequence comes from Tachysurus fulvidraco, assembly GCF_022655615.1. NCBI lineage: Eukaryota > Metazoa > Chordata > Actinopteri > Siluriformes > Bagridae > Tachysurus > Tachysurus fulvidraco. The sequence goes on from NC_062542.1 coordinate 12,247,856, forward strand.
AGTGAAATTCTTCATATCAGGGTCAGCCATGATACAGAACCCTTGGTGCAAAGAGTTAAAAGTCTTGTTCAAGGACCCAACAGTGGCAGCGTGGCGGTGCAGGGGTTTGAACCTCCAACCTTCTGGTCAGTAACCACAAAATTTTAAAAGTCAGTCAAATTCATTCATTCATTTTCTACCGCTTATCCGAACTTCTCAGGTCACGGGGAGCCTGTGCCTATCTCAGGCATCATCGGGCATCAAGGCACCCTGGACAGAGTGCCAACCCATCGCAGGGCACACACACACTCTCATTCACTCACACATTCACACACTACGGACAATTTTCCAGAGATGCCAATCAACCTACCATGCATGTCTTTGGACCGGGGGAGGAAACCGGAGTACCCGGAGGAAACCCCCGAGGCATGGGGAGAACATGCAAACTCCACACAGACAAGGGGGAGGAGGGAATCGAACCCCCAACTCTGGAGGTGTGAGGCGGACGTGCTAACCACTAATCCTACCCCCCCCCCCCCAATCAGTCAAATTGTTTCCATTAATACTTGACTTATTTATAGTGGAATAGGCTTGGCTATATTGTTTTAAGACACAGTGTAGTTTACTTTAAAGTATAACAGAAAAAAAAAATCTTCACAGTGAAGCAGAACTTACTTGGTCACTGTATCTGTGTGCTAATTTGTCCTGAATATGGTTTCATCAGATTAGAAGAAATTCAATACATGTATTCTTGGAATAATGTAACTACTGATTATTAGCAACAATAGCCTGACAAACCTGGAGAATTTAAGAGCAAAATTATGGAATTGTGATTTTTCACCTCACAACAGAACAGTAGCAGATCTGGCTTTAGACTATGATATCAACTCCGCTTGCATCTTTCCACCACAGGATACAGACAAGTAGATATACTGAAAATGACCAAACAAGAAGGCTGTTTGAGAAGAAGACATCTTGCCAGGTTTCTTGCTGTCTTGTGGCAAAGGAGGCGTCAAATGGAGAAGATGTTCCTGGGAAATGTGAAGACTCTTGTTTTGGTGAATAACCTTCAGCTCCAGTGTACGGTATTTGGACACTTTTATAATGATGTTTGTCTGATGTTTTTTTTTTTAATTAAAAACCCTTAAAAAATGAGAACGTAAACTAAGGTAAAGTAAGAGGTAAGGACATTTAAATATAATGCTGAAAAGAATTAAAATTTATTAAGAAGAATTGAGCATAAATAGAGTAGACTGTAAAATATACATAAGATTGCAGATAAGTGTAATGCCATTATGCCAATACAAACACATTTATTTATAAGTCTAATATTAATCTTGAATATTGAATCTTGAATATTATATTAATATTTGTATAATATCAATATATTTTTTGTTATTTGTTATCAAAATGTTTCTTATGTTCTTTAAAGCTGCTTTGAGACAATGTCCAGTGTTAAAAGCACTATACAAATAAAATGTAGTTAAATTGAAATAATCAGTAAAACAAAAATAAAAGACAGCAGTCTGACAAGTAACGCTGAAGTTCTAGATGAAGGCGAATATAAAAGATGTTCATACTGTACACACCGTACCCATGCTTTTCAGTTATATCAGCAGTAAAGATATTGACCATCTTCCTTCTTAGGTTTTTGTTGTGTTCCCAGATGAGTGCTTCCTCACCAGCTTTTGTTATTAAGCTGCAAAACTACAAAAAACAGGCACCAAATCCCTTTCTGAGACTGTTTGATACACTACATTAAATCTGGACAGCAGCTTCATTTAAAGGCTGTTTATCAATTAGAGCCTGGCCATTGTGGAATTTGTTACCGATATCAATCCCTAATTTAAGGAGCAAAAAATAGCATTAAAAATAAAATCAAAAATAATTTCAAATCATTAAAATTTAATTTAATAGTTTTTGTTCATCAGTAAATATAGATAACACCTTTCTGCATTTCTGCATTATTTACAGTAAAATTTTGTTTAAATAACCGCATTTATAACTGTCTGACTAACATATCTTAGAGTTTTATAAATAGATAGTTTAGAGTCAATTTATTAAATTTATTACATTTGAGTTCTACTCTGGAGGTGTATTAGGTCTTAATTAATAAATTTGCTTCCACAAAAACAACAACATTATGAACATTACGTTATAGAAAGTAATTGTGTATAGCATTGATAATACCAAAATAATAAACATAATAAAGTCGTGGCCTAATGGTTAGAGAGTCTGACTCCTAACCCTAAGGTTGTTGGTTTGAGTCTCGGGCCGGCCATGACTGAGGTGTCCTTGAGCAAGGCGCCGAACCCCCCAACTGCTCCCTGGCCACCGCAGCATAAATGGCTGCCCACTGCTCCGGGTGTGTGTTCACTGTGTGTGTGTTCACTGCTGTGTGTGTGCACTTTGAATGGGTTAAACGCAGAGAACGAATTCTGAGTATGGGTCACCGTACTTAGCCGTATGTCACGTCACGTCACTTCACTCATAAACTAAAAATCTAATAATGAATTTAGACCAGCAAATTCAAATGCAGTGCACATTTATTTAAACAAAAACAACTGTTTATAGTCTTAATAACAGCAAAACTCTTTCCTTTTATGGAGGTGATTGAATTATTTCAGTTTGAATTATTTCTATAACTATTTGATCTTTTCTATAATACGTGATTCATAAACATTTCATACTATTATCTACATAGAGATAAAATTCCAAAAGTAATGCCACTGGCTTCACGTTTTGACTTTGAATTATGAAATAAATAATAAATAAACCTACATTTTATTTTATGTTTTAAAATAAAAGATTATTCATCCCAAGGGTTCTACACAGAACCGTTGTTTTTGGGAAAGGTTCTACTGGCAATGCAGTTCTATATAGAGCCCCAAAGATCTTTATTGGTGTGGGAGTCTGAGTCAGGTGTCCACAAACTTACTTGTATCCAGCTTGATAAATGAGGCCCAATGGCTTCTAAACTAGAAAATGCGTCATGTTATTGTATGATTGTTGATCTCTGAACATAAAAATCTACACTTTGTCACTTTTAAAAGCATTTTTTGAAATGAAGTGAAAAGGAGGAGGGGTCACACTAAGCTGTTTTGAGAGCCATGGCCTATTAATGCTTGTAAAAAAAAAAGATCGAGATCGACGGCTGCTTTAAATGACAGCTCACCTACAGACCCACTGATCCTCTTTTATCCGACACTTCAAAAAAGTCAGCACATCCAGTATGTTTTAAGGCAGATTGAGAATGAAAATTTAAAGGATCATTAAAGCATTCTCTTCTCAGACATCTCCCTACAGCTCCACGACAGCTGTAGATATTTAGCCATCATCCTCAAACAGAATTATTTCAGTTCTGCTTATGTCTGCTCCCGGAGTTCATTATTAATGCATGGCTGGTGGCTAGTCGACTTCGACACAGATGCTTTACATTATTTACAAACTGGTAATGTAACAATGTAGAAGTGGAATACTAGGTGGGTGACTTTCAGAAAAATCTGAATAATAAATGAGAAAAAAAGGAGTGCATACATAAGCAAAAGAAATCCTCCTGATGTGTCTAAACGCCTTTTAGATGTGCATCTCTGTGCATGTGGTGTGGTGTGGGAACGATGAGGAGGTGATTGTAGTGCAGTCTGTATAACTGCTGTTCCTACTGCTTTCAGGTCATCCTGCAACTCTTTTCATTTAGGTTCCATGACCTTTCTACATGTATATTATCGAACTACTTGTATTGAAATAACTGGCTTGTAACATTTTGCAATTTGATAAAGAACATGTTCTGCATTGTTTATACCTAGAACTGGATTTTAGAATTGGATAATTGGATAATAATTTGAATTGGATAATAATTTTAATGCTCTATTTATTTTTATTTTTAACCTTCACATGCAACCTATATACAGTTTACTTTTATTTTTAATTCTTAAATGCATATCTTTCTTATTCTTATGTGATTCTTATTCATATGGATGGTTATGTTTTTATTATTTAGATGCACACTGTAAGAGTATTTGTAGATTACTTCCAAACTTTTTACCAGTCATGAACACATGAAAATGTTTTTGAAAATGCATTCAATTTCACTCAATTATTGGCCCATCTCATTGGTTCCAAAAATGTTTGAGTTCACCATTGCACATGATACTCATGGATTATGGGCATTCGTTTCAACAGTAGATGACTCACCAGATGACGGTTTACACCCACCGAAGAGACTGCGAGCTGTGAAATCTATACAGTGAAATAAAAGAGTGGAAAATCCAATGCTTATTTCTGGCTTTCTTTTTCTGTAAGTCAGAGACAATGACATCCAGGACAAAAAAAATAAATACATACAAATTCCAGAGCCCGTAATATGTGGATAAAACAGAAATGTGTCTTAAACTCATGGATGTGTCCTTCCTGTGCACTCAGACATTTCCTCCAAATTCCCATCATTAGAAAAAATCTATAAATACTTCCTGCTTCTGTCAGGCTTTTGTCAAAATCCAGTGAGTCACTGCAAAGTATTGTGTGTGTTGTCACTTGTATCTTTTTTATTGGGTGGTTTGTATCAATTACTCCAGTTGTTACTCTATGCAGCTTCCCATCAGTAAGGTGCCTTCTCTTTATAGACATAAACACACAGCACAAATCATTTTAATGCTAAATACAGGAACTGGGAAACAGCACTACATTTCAGAGCTAGCATACTATCTTGTCTCACTATGCTGTCTGTTACAGGGTTTTTACTACACCACTAGGACCCTGACGTCTCACTGATGCTTGTATGTCTGTAATCACGTTGCAGTTCTTACATTTTTTCTACCAACCAGAATTGTATATAACTGTCCATTCATTGCTTACCCTAGTTTACCAGTATTTATGTATATTATCTGTACATACACTCTAGATTTTTGGTTGGACACACATGTACATATTCCACATACCTGCACTTCATATACATGTACATATATTAACAGATTTATCTGCACTTGTTCCTTTGCATTTTCTATTATTTGCATTTCTGGTAGATGCTAAATGGCATTTTGCTGCTATTTACCTGTACTATGAAAAAAAAATAAAGTTCTTTCTATCTATCCATCCATCCATCCATCCATACATACATACATACATCTTCAACAAACAGTGAGATATGAAGCAAACAGTCAGATATGAAGCTTTGCAGGAAAAAGCTTAACGTTACTGATGTACAATACATTTACAGCATCTTTAGTAACTGCCTGGTCAGGGTTGTAGTGGTTGAACCTGGAGCTTATGAATGCCAGTGTATCGCAGGGCACAATCACACAGGAACTCACACATCCATTAACACTATAGACAATTTAGAGATGCTAATCAGCCTACAATGAATGTCTTTGGACTGAGGGAGGAACCCAGAGTCCTAAAGAGAGTAAAACCATATTCAATTTCTCAACCTCTAAGATGTTTTCATGGGGAGAGAAGAATAAAAAATATGTGTATCTGTGTGGACAGAACCTGAGTCAGTTATTCAAGGTTCTTGTTTGGTTTATTCCAAGAGATTTAGTCTTTTATGTGTGGCCATGTTGGAATGACATAATTGCCTGATGATTTATCGTTTAATTAGGTTCTGTGAAATAAATAACACACTGTCTCTGTTGTGACTAGACTGTTGGCCTGGAATCAGAGTCATCAAACTAAAACTTTTACTGCCAAACATAAAAGCACATCTGTTCCCTGCAGGTACTTCAAGGCTCATCGTTATGCAAAAGATGAGCCGGCATTTCTTAATGCATGTTGTTTTAAAGCCATACTGTACTGTATATGCACTGGTTAATCAGACTCATCTCTATTAGCTGCTGGTGATTGACAAAACTTCATGCAGAGGACCAGATGGCTAGACTGAGACATAAAACTGACAGATTCAACAAATGAAAGATGGAGTTACATAAGAAACCCCTCTGACTGTAAAACAAGTAGTTTAAAATTCTTTAACTAGGCTGAGCTAGATAAATCACTTGTATAATTTATGAACTGTAGTTCACGGGGGTGTCTTCGTGGATAAAATTCAGACCCAAAATGTGAGGATAGCTAAAAACATAACACCATAATACAAAACTGGGAAACACTGGGAAAAAGAAAAGAAACCATTAACCAAAGAAAAGAAACCAATTTAAAAACCAAGACGAACACACAAAGACTACACAATACAATATAAAGACGATAATTCCGTGCTGCCAAAGGCAATGTGTTACGGATAAATAGGGAAGACATTTAGACATATATGAAACAGGTGTGCTGAGGTGAGAAGGAATTAGACAAGGGTGGAGCAGACACGTGAACACGAGACGTAAACAAAAAACACATGGCAAAAAGCAAAAGGTCTGGGCTAGATCTTGACAGTAGTAAGGTTTTCGAGTTTAGAGTTGGCAATAAAAAGGCTTCTTTTAATTCATACTTAATTTAGACTTTAATCTTATCTTGTTCAGTTTGGTACTCAAATAAACTGATTCAGGACATCATGGATCTGAAACCCAAATTAAAAGTCACTCCAACGCAGCGAACCATGTAAACACATTTATAAAGTCATTCACATTTAGCTACCAAAAGTAGCCAATCCAATGGCCTCCATGATTTTAGGGGGTGAGAACCCAGAGACCCCAGAGAAAACCTATAAGAACTCGAGGTGCCAGGAAAGGCAGTGGCCAGAGTAAGAGTAACAACCGGACCCAAATGCAGATTTAGCAAAAACACGATTTATTAACTGAAACCCGAAAAAACATAGACAGGGGGAAAAGTAATGAAAACCAGAAACAGAACATGGCTAAACAAACAGGTAACATAAACCAACAAGGAACAAAAAAGAACAAAACAAGATGCAATGTGGAGGGAATTAATAGACATGAAAATTAACAAGCAATTAGAAACATGTCCAGACACGAAACACGTGACAACATGCTGCTGTAACGCCCCCTGATGTTCGGGCAGAGAACATCCAAGCCGTGTCCTGACACAAGGAGAATATTTGTATTATATTTGTAAATATTTGTAAATATTATAACCTGTAGCTGTGAGATGGAAATGATACCCTTTGGGCCACTGTGCCAGCCTGAACATGATTTGTGTTTCTTAAAGTACTTGATTTAGAAATAAGCCTTCAGTCTGTGTTTTGAAGACTAAAATGAATTTCTCAACCTGGGCACCAGAGTCTTGTCACATGTCTTCCTTGAGTCTTGGAGGGTAAGTGAGTCAAGGCTGGTCCTGCTTGACTCAAAAGAAAAGTATCAAGGATTTTAAAACCTAATGTAGTCAGTAAGCTAACAGAAAGCCCACAGCATTGGACTGACATCTGTGGCCGTAGGAAGATTGAAGACAAATCAGGCCACAGCATTCTGAATCATTTTCTGATACTTACTTCATGGCAGGAACAGGAGGACCAGTCAAGTATGAGTAATAGTAGTTAATAGTGTCTTGCATGATCAAGCATGATTGGCCTTCTTGAAGAGCGAAGTCTCCCGCACGATCAAGCAAGGATTATAATGCGCTGAGAAATGATAGCTGATGAGGAAATTCTCAAAGGTGATGACAAAATCAAGATGTGGATATGCATCCCCAGTAAAAGCCAGCATCTGTGTCTTGCTGGGATTCTTTCTTTTTTTACACATGCTCTCCAGGATGTTGCTCAGGCATGCTGGTTCACAGGCAGCTACCTGAATATTTGAAGATGGGAAGGGTAGATTGAGATGGAAGTCATCCAAATAGCGTTGGTAAGCCAAACCATCTGAAAAACACCTGGGAAACAGATGTAGATAGAAATGGGAGATGGCCTGAGCACCCAGCTTTGAGGAACACCAGCACAGCTACAGAGAATTTTACAACACTGGCTGATCAAGTAGCTTGGAACTGCTCAGTCACCACCAATAGGGCGGTGTCTTTTGAATGTGCTGATTTGAGTGAAGAGAGATCAGATTTAGCCAGCATGGACAATTGCAAGACAGAGGCACAGTAATGCAGTGAGTAGTACCACTTCACAGCTTCAGGGTCACTTAATTGATATTGAGCCTGGGCTAATGTCTGTGTGGGTTTCCTCCAAGTTCTCTGGTTTCTTTCCATCTCTCAAAATCATGCAAGTGGCTGGTTTGTCTATATTTCTCCTATGTGAAAATGAGCATATTAATGTGTGTATGGGTCCCCTGTGATGCTCTTGTGCCCAATGATCCTGTGAACCAGACCCACCCGAGAGAATAAGGCGGTGCAACACCTAATTCTGAATTATATGTCCCTACACCTCTAACTCTTTTTTTCGCACTGACACTAAATTTCATAAGGGACGCATCAAGATACGACAAGCGACTGCTGCAATGTGTTATGAATAAATCATAAGGAAGACAAAAAAGAATACTTGCAACGCTGTACTTTTATTTTCTAAACCCTGCTCACAAGATCCAATTTAATATGATGTGTAAAGATTTTATTTTCTCAAAAGTATATATAAAGGTCATCAGAAAGTGACCGAAGTGTTATATAGGAAGTAGGGCTGTATTTTATATATTGCCATAAGTGCATATTCTAAAATCTGAAGGTTTGTTTGATTCTTGTTTGTTCTCCACTTACAAGGTCATAATCGCAACGTCTTTTCATAGAGATCATAGTTGCAATTCAAAGGCACTGCTACTGTAGCTTGAACAATTTTGGTACTTTCCTGACATTTACCCCTGTTACAAGGACAAAAAAAGTTAAACCGATTATCGCTTCCTGTCACCTCATGTCTTCTTTGAGAACACTATAAAAACTATAGGTGTGTATTCTGGGTAAAAAGAAAATACAGATGGGTGACAAAGAAAAATCACTGTGGCTCTGTTATGCTGTGGGGTGCATTTGTTTTCTGGTATGGTTCAAGTCTTAGAGCAGCGGTGTCCAATCTTATCCACAAAGCGCCGGTGTGGGTGCAGGTTTTCATTCCAGCCAATCATAAGCTGTTTAATCAGTTGTTCTTGGCTTTTAGTACAGTAGACTCTGGTGTGGCTTCTGCTTGGTTGGAATGAAAATCTGCACCCACACCGGCCCTTTGTGGATAAGATTGGACACCGCTGCCTTAGAGGGAAGATTTGCTGCAAATCAATACAAAGTTATTCTAAATGAACTTTATCCTATGATTAAACATTTCTACCCTAAAGGAAGTGTTGGCTTTTCCCTTTCCCTGACTCCACCCAAGTACACAGGGCATAAAGGCTTACTGAATAGTTTGATAAGAATGAAAATGATGTGACTCATGGTGTAAGTCAGTAGCAAATGACAGAATATACTTTGAAAGACTGTTGTTCATCTCCCAGTGTAATTCTAGAGATTTTTAGATTTTATGTCATGGAGGACTGAAGCCATTCTGGTAGCTGGTGGTGGCCTGATATCTTACTTGTGCCCTCTGGATATGGATTTTTGCGAATTTCAATATATACGCTAGCCAAAAGTACATGATCTTTCTATCACACCCATAGGACTCAGCAGTGAAAGCTTGGTTGACCTTGGATTTGAACTCATGACCTTTATTCCAATACTGTAACCACTAAGCTAGAAGTTTTTCCCTATAAAGACCAGCACTCAAATCTGTTCCACCATGACAATGCTCCTCTGAATAAAGCATGCTCCATAAATACGTTTGGCAGGATGTCGGGAAGAACACAAGTGTCCCGCACAAAGCAACAAGGAGCCGTGACCTCAACTCCACTGAAGACTTGGATGAAATGGAATGTTGACTTTCCTCCAGATCTATATATCCAACATCAGTGCAAAATTCAGTGGAAAGCCTTTCCAGAAGTAGGGAGACTAATATGACTGTTAGAGAGATATTACATCTCTGAAGGAATCTATTCTAGAGGAACAAAGTGGTGTGATGGTACGGTGTCTACAACCTGTTGTCCAAACAGTGTGATTAACGTAAACAACGTATATGGTAAGACTTTCGCACAACCTATACCGAGTGAAAAATGACCGTGGTTGTGAATTTCATACTTTCAAAACACGACGAACGACAAGAGACCGATTAAATGTTTGTACTGTATGTTTTTCTAATTGCTGAGGTTAATGTGATACCATTTTGGACCTTTTGTTTAATTCTATTACCAGTTCAAAGGTAAGTCAAAGTGCAAGTCTGCTCTAAGACAACATAGTGAGAATTGGGATCTGTTTATTTACAGCACAGTGCTTCTAAATTCTCAAATCTGATTGGTCAGTAGGTGTTGATTAATTTTCCTAAGCTACAGTTATGACAGACATTCCAGCTGTAATTCAAATCACACGTTCGATGTTTTGTTACAACAATAACAACTACACAAGGATTTCTAAACCTTTCTAAATAGGAATTTGTTTAGTATTTTTGAAAGTGCTTTTTTTTAGTGCACTACTTTTACTAACAGTTTCTGCGTTACAATCTCATCATAAAAAGCTGCATTTGAAATCTTTTAGAAAGAGATGTGAGCGTCTGATGAGTGAATAATAACGGTAAACATCTTTGTGGAAGTTCCACAGCATGTACAGTACAGACCAAAAGTTTGGACACACCACCTTTTCAACAGGACAATGACCCCAAACACACCTCCAGGCTGTGTAAGGGCTATTTGACCATGAAGGAGAGTGATGGGGTGCTGCACCAGATGACCTGGCCTCCACAGTCACCGGACCTGAACCCAATCGAGATGGTTTGGGGTGAGCTGGACCGCAGGGTGAAGGCAAAAGGGCCAACAAGTGCTAAGCATCTCTGGGAACTCCTTCAAGACTGTTGGAAGACCATTTCAGGTGACGACCTCTTGAAGCTCATCAAGAGAATGCCAAGAGTGTGCAAAGCAGTAATCAGAACCTAGAACATGACATATTTTCAGTTGTTTCACACCTTTTGTTATGTACATATATAATTCCACGTGTTAATTAATAGTTTTGATGCCTTCAGTGTGAATCTACAATTTTCATAGTCATGACAATAAAGAAAACTCTTTGAATGAGAAGGTGTGTCCAAACTTTTGGTCTGTACTGTAAATAAATGGCTAAAAACTATAAAATAGCATTCTTCAATAAAGCTGGATTTTACAGTAACAGCATCACAACTCATCACTGATGTTTTCCTATAATAACACACGTCTACTTTTTTATTTTTCCTTTTTTCATTTGCTTGTCTAACAAGACATTAAAACCATTTATTAGTGCAGATTTTTTGCCTTCTAGTCATGTGACATAGCAATTCTTGATTGGAATTGATCCGATTTGGTTTAAGAGAGCTTTGATCGGTTTAGATCGCATTCATTTATTTCAAATCCGTATGAATCTAAACTGAAATATTGAAAACGTTTCATTTTTGCACATACCAAACCCTGCACATGGTATGTACATTAACACACTGTACATAAACAACACTAAAATCTGTAAGAACACTGATCTAATCTAATTCTAAATCACAGCAATGAATTAGCTAAATAAAGTAAATAAAGGCTCAGATTTGCTTTAAATTCATTAATCAGTTCGTGTGAAAGAACTTCAGTCAGTGACTTTATTTGACTTTATTGTAGTAACACATCTTATAAAGCTGTGCTCGTGAATGACATCACTCACCAGGATTCAGAATTGTTTCTCCCAACAAAAGTAATTCATCTATTAAGTTACCATTCAGCAACTGCTTCTTTATATCAGGTCGATAACGTTCGGGGGAAAAAACCGAGAGACGTTAACGCACAACGTTGATAGTGATAAAACAATTTGATGAAATACTGTAGGAAGCACAAAAAAATCACACATAAAAAAACAAACAAAAAAAAACACAGCATTCTTCATCTGTTCCCTTTAAACACGACAAGATCCTTGGCATGTTTGTTTGACCTGCATGTTGGATATGTGACAATTTGTTAAGGCATGTGCTGATGTCATAGCTGACTGGTTATGTGATTTTAAAGATAAAGGCTGAGCTACAGTTCTGCTTGCCATCTTTATCTAATATCTTCAGAACAGGATCACAGGCTTGCTCTCAAATCCGTCGAGGCAGACTTAATTCGGCCTCCCTGGGCGGCCTCCACCTGAATGTGACGTGGGGTTATTGATGATATTTCGTTCCATGATTAAAGAAGATGAGTTAGGATGAGTTATATCTTGCTGTAGTATATAACCGATTATCTGTGCATGCCTAATACAAATGTGCATTTGCAGTGGTAGAAAATTTGTTAGATAATTTGTTGTTGCAGAGATTTGGTAAAGTGTATGGAGGTGCTAATCAAGGAACCTGAGCGTCAGGTGCAGTCTCGATTATTTCTGCGTAAATAATCAGATGTGACGGAATTAGACACTAAATTTAGCCGTTTACAAACATTTGTCCGTAGCTGCCGGTGAAGATACGTTATTGTCGGCTTTATTATTCTTAGTCCCGAACAAGGTAACAAAACAAATTGAGATGATGGAAGACCATCTGGCCTTGGTTCTTAAATAATAAACTGAACAGTAATGGGAAAGCGAATATAAAAGCATGATAAACGGAAAAGGTGACTTCGGTCGCAGAGCTTAATGGCATGCTTTCGAAGGCAAAACGCACCGTGTTCATTTCTATTTCACAAGAAACCTTTTAGTCGTTTACAGACTATTTAAGCAGGAGCAAGGAACCTATCATCCTCACACACACTTTAATCAAATATCTATAAGGGAACTTATTGCCTGAATAAAAGCTATTTGTCCGCCACTGATTGAAGCCAAGGTATTACGTTTGGACAGCGATTTAATTAATCTGCTTGATTCAGCTAAATGAAAGTACCGACGCCAACATAAAAATGGTCATTTCACGTGAAATTAGGGGAGGGATATTAGGAAAAAAAACTAGCACATCAAAAAAAATAAAGCTAAGCATCGACGAGGCTGTTTTAATTAAAAGAGATTGATGTATTTGTTAATGCATTAATCAATCCTCTCGCCCTTGCACTGATATGTATTACCAGACCTGGAGCAAGTAGTGTGACATGAATGCCAATTAAATAATTACACATGGATTTAAAGGCTGGTTAATAGTCTGACATCAGTCTGTCATGTCTAGCATTTTCTGATTCTTGAGCTTATTTTGACTTTATCATCACCCTCCCTTTAAAAAAAAAAAAAATCCTCCCTGAACAACATGAACATCATTTTTTTCATCTTCGGCAATGTCTAAGATTTATCCTGGAATGAAATTCTTCTTTAAACTTTCAGTGGTCTGTGTTCACTAAGAGGAAGAAAATAAACTGGTGAGTGAGAAGAGAGACTCTTGTTTGACTGTTGTCCCTGTTACCCTATTAAACATCTGTAAGTACCTCTACTTTCACAGTATAAACCTATACATACAGCATCAATCAAATCATTTGAACCTTATACTAATATATAAATATTAGCGTATGCAATGAGTGTCAGGATGGACTTTTACTTTAATAGACTAAAATATATGGAACTTTAGTTATGTCATACGTGTTATAACAGCAATCGCTGTTTAAATCGCTGATTTTGAGCAAAAGAGAATTAGTGACTAATGTTCGTCAAACATTTTTGACTAGACTTCGACTGTCAGGTTCCCCACTAGATCCATAACGAAAGTGTACCTTTAGAGTGAATCTGAGCAACAACAAATTGACTAAGATGAAATAAACTAATGCTTTTGATACAAAACAAACCTAACGGATCACTCCACAAAATGTCTGTAAACCATTTTACATCAACTTGATCCAAAAGTGCAATTTTACTACTGTGTCCCAGTTCAGTAGTGCTTTTCCTGCAAATAATCTTTCATTTTGTTTGGTAAAGGTAGTTTCTGTATCAGGTCGATCCGTGTGTACTGTCGAATAACGAACCGACACAAGTACTGCAGCGAACGCACTTGCATGAAACGAGATAAGGGATTGGTCAGTCGGACCGGATACGTCGCAGATCCTGGCTGGCGTGATCTGGAGTAACAGAACGCGCCGTTTTCAGAGTCTTTAATGGAGAGCTCGATGAGGTCGACTATGGACGTGTGACCTTCTACATCAGGCTGTTCGTAAAAGCTAAACCTTCCGTTCGAATGCTCGATCCTGGTATGAAGAGTCTTGCCTTGTGATCGAAAGCTCAAACTGAGAAGATATCGGTCATCTGAGCTATCGCGCACCAAAAAAGAACCGTCCGGAAGGTCAATGAGTTTGTCTTCAGCTTCCCATCGCGTTATAGGTCCCCAATACCAACCCTGCTTGGCCAGTTTCTTCAGCTCTTCTGTAAGGCTTGTGACAACCATTGGTCCACTGCTTTGTACTGAATCGTATACCCTGCTGACACCAGGAGCAAAATTTGGGTCAAAATTGAGATGGTGCCTCATTCTTTCAGCGACCTGTGAATCGGCACCACCAAATCCGGAATGTGTTCTTGGAATTTCGCCACCAGAAACAGGGGAAAGCGAAGGCGAAAGAGAAGGAGCCTCAGATCCTGAATTTTGAAGGACTATTCCCGGAGTACCAAGTACAATTCCGGTCACAGAATGCTCCATGAGAATATCCGATGTTAAATGAGCGTGTTCAACGTGGCCTTGATCCGCGTTCAACAATTCGTCATTGACTTGTTCCATCACCTCTGTTGTTGAGGTGCCATCCAAGCACAACGAAGGGGACGATTCGGGGTACATTCCCTCATCTAAAGGCATGGTGTACTGGATGTAGTCCTGAGGCATAAGTCCAATAACTACAGGCACGTGCTCTTCCATGTTTAAATGCAAGTCACTGTTTGGAGGCTCTAAATTCTTCATAGATTCACTGTGATCATCAAAAAGCCCCTCCATTTGGATGTCGTGGAATTCTTTTCTCATGCCGTTCAGGGACGGACTGGAGCTAGGCGTGTGAACCATGGCTTTTACCTTCACCTCCATCTTAATGCAGGCTTCCTCAGGGTCAACGGCTCTTATGGGCCACGGGGAAGGGCTGTAGTGATGACTCCGCAGAGAAGCTGATCTTAAAGGACGTTGGGCTTTGGCTTCATTAAAGCTTATGGGTACTGAAGAGGACGAGAACGTGTCATCATCATCTCCCAAGCCCACCGATGCTGACCCTCCTTTACTTTTAGGTTTCTGCTTGGAAGAAAGTCTCCTTTTTAAGGACCCCATAAGACCTTCGGTCTTGGATCTGTTCTTGTGTGCCCTTGTGTCCTCACTATGGAGGTCACAAGCTAGCTCTTTGGCATAACAACTTCCAAAAAGAGAGTCGTCTTTTGTGAACTCGGGGGCCAACGACGGCTTTTGGAGCATCACAAAATCTCCATCCTCTTTGCCCTTGATGTTGAACGATTTTCTGAACGTCTTAAGGCTAAACGTCTTCTTCATCCTGACGTTTCCACGGCATGGGAGGTGATAGCCAAGGGTTTCTATCCTTCCATGTGAGTGGGAATTGCAAATCACAATGCATTTAACCTCGTCATCTGTGAAGAAAAAACAAATATGTTAAATATGTTGTATGCACTGAGCAAACCTATCCTAAATTACTACCTCTATTATTCTAAATTACTATTTCTATCTAATCCAATCACTTAATTAGCAAATGAACTGGCACAACGACTAAAGATGATGAGGCCACTTCAGTTATTTGATTTATGATTATATGGCACTTAATAATACTGACTATGAATTTCCAAGCGGTTGAAAACTTAATTTAGGAAAACAAAAAAGTTAAGTTATGTCTATCTACTAATAACCATGCTGCATGATATATTTATTAGAAAAGCTTCATCCATGGTAGACATATTTAAATCCCATGTAAAAAACCTTTTCAAATTCGTATCCTAATTTACTGATCAATTTAAAATCATTTTATTTTACTGTGCAATAACTTTGGATGATTGTCATTTATCTGTGTTATAAATAAACATATTCATGAATAAACTATTGTAGACACAGTTGTGTACTTTTGCAAATACTTTTGTGTTTGTTTTCAATTTACATCATTCTTTTTCTGTTCTTTTAAAATTGTACTCTTATTTTACTGCTGTTTTAATTCTTTTTTTTTAAGTGACAGCTGCAGTCTGTTATAAATACATATCTACCTCAAAGCTTGAACACTAGCATTAGCTATATGTTGTGCCTGCTAGCTTTTTAGCCACCTAGCGTACCTTAAGGCTACATTGCTAAAATTGACTAGACAGAGTTGTCACTAAACTTTCAGAACAGCAACTAAATTAAAGGATTTAAGGATTTAACTAAGTTAAAGGATTTTAATATCTTCATTTAACAGAAACACGTTATTTGCTGCTTAGCTAGAAACCTTTCATGTCGGAGCTTTACATTGTGTATGGGCCTAACAAAGCTAAGCTAAGCTAAGCTATCTGCTAAGTACTATGCTTAACACCAAGCCTTGGAATTGCGTACTAAAATAATATAGAGCTTAATATCACGTAATACGTTGTTTATACGTGAGAAAGTAGTTATATAAATATTTTTTAAAATATTTTTAACTAATTTAATATGAAAGCTACCAAGCAAAAGCTAACGAAGCTAGCTAACACTAACAAAGCCCAAATGGATACTTAACTAGCTTCTCTAAACTATAAATAAACACCAAACAAACAAACAAACTTAGCACGTACTTCTGGAGGCATCGGAATACAATCCAGCTTTGTTGTCTTCTCTATTACGAATTTAAACGACTTAAGACAGGCAGACAGGAATGATGTGTTAGCTAAAACGCTAACCTCTATGCTATCTGGCTAAATTAGCTAGCTAATATGTGTAAATCTGTTTCAGTCAAATTTTACAGGGAGGATCTTGTTATTACGTGTGAACCGGAGCTTATATAGCTTTCCTATTCATTTATAACGTTTCTATAAACTGCTAGTAATTTAACTATGCTAAGTTGAAGTAAAGTCTCTATGTCGTTTCTTCCTTTCTTGGTGCCTTTGCTGTTTTCTCCTTCCTCACCGGGTTGCCAGATTGCTTCATTTACCGACCTTTCTCCAGAGAAAAATTAACATTTAAAAGGGTGTAACGATACCAGTCTACTCGACTCACGATACTGGCTTTACGATTCGATTCTCAGAGTATTTTTTTTTTATCAATATTTGAATAAATAAAGATGACTGAATAGACTTTGTACAAAACAATATTAATTTGGTTTTGTATAAATCTAAAAAACTTGAACTGAATTGAAACTTGAATTAAAATAAATCAAAAACTATGTGTGTTTAATAAACTGAAATGTACCTGTAGAACTGCATTAAATAAGAATGAATGTAATAAAAAAATTATATTGTTTTTATATATATATATATATATATATATATATATATATATATATATATATATATATATATATATATATATATATATATATATATATATAAACTAGGAGAAATAATTCTCTAAATCAGGGTTGTTAAATTCTGGTAAAACTTAGGTATAATATGAAGATGACGATTATTGTTATTATTATTATTATTAGTAGTAGTAGTAGTAGTAGTAGTAGTAGTAGTAGTAGTAGTAGTAGTAGTAATTATATTCGATCAACAATACCAATAATCCAGGCTCTGACATTTGAAGAGGCTATTTCTAGGAAAAAGAAAGTCTAACAGAAACTAGGAAAGTATATAACACTTGAGAAATGGCATTTATTTATTATATTCATTAGTTTTTCATTTTTCAAATTTTCATTAATGCATTTCTTTGTTTAATCCCTTTTAATTGAATAGCAACTGAGATGTAATCACATCAGCTGGGATGTAATGCCTTTTCCTCATTTCTGATTAAAAGCTATTCGCCACATTAGCTCCACTACAAGCACATAGAAGCATATACAAGACGATATATGGAGGTAAGAAATAGCTTGCTGTGAAGTCATCTTCTAGAGTTTTCTGCAAAAAAGGAATGTAGATAAGGATTTATAAGATAAGGTTTCCTCCTATTATTTACACATATTTACATGTATTAGACTCTTTTTAAGTGGAATTTTAATATAGATGTATTGTCAGTAGATTGTGATTTGATCTATTATGATTGTAAAAATGGTGTTTTGTTTTGTGTACATCATTGAGCCTAAATGTTTCTAAATCCTTTGCTTTAGTGCAGCTTGAATTTTCAGTTTCAGTTGTTTAAAATCCAATAGTGACTCAGATGTTTGAACAAACAAAGGGAAGTTCATTCCGTTAGTGAAGAGACTTCATGCAGGTCTTCCATGTATCTTGAGAGATCCTGGGTCAATCTGAGCCATGCTCATGGCTGCAAGAGAACCTGGTGCAGGTGAAGGTTTGATAACTACCTTGATGTACAAGAGGCCATTTTTGGCTTTGTACTTAACTATTGTTTTTCTTTTGTTTTTGTTTTTCTTTTTTTGCTTGTTTATTTTGCTTTTTATTATATATTTTTAATCAGATAATTACTGGGAAGCAATGTAGGAAGCTTAGCAATGAGGTGATGCATGAAAATGTGAAGAAATTGAAAACGTAGTTTGCAGCTGGATCAGTTAGAGACGGCTTAGTGTGTGCTGAGGAAAGCAAGTCCAATCTGATATCCCAAAGGACTGCACAAGCTCTTTCATGGTCTTCAAAGATTGAAATAGCCATATCTGTGTAATGTTTCAGAGGAGAAATCTGTATGAACTGAATAGGGCTCGCAATATGGGGAGAGAATGATATTTTCACCAAGGTTTCATGCATTGTCATATGGTGTGATGAGAGTTGTCGAGGAATCTCCAGCAGCTCGGCCTGACTGGGATTCGTTTCAGGTGATGAGCTGCCATCCATGACAAGATGTCTGCCAGACATGCTGAGATACGGGCTGAAATATGAGCGTCTGAGCGTGGAAAGGAAAGGATGAGTCAGTGTCATCAGCCTAGCAGTGCTATAAAAGCATGTGAGAATATTACCTCACTGAGAATGCGGGTATAGAGGAAGAAAAGAAGCGACCCGCTCTGCTTTTGTGTTGAAAACTGCCTCTGACTCCTCATCCTGAAATCCTGGTCCATTCTGGCCTATCCTCACGTGACCCCACTAAAACAAATGACATCCAAAGAAACATAGATAGTTGGACAGAATTAACCAAATCCCAAGCAACTTATCTGACACTAAATATACAATACACTGTGGCAACCTATCTAACCACAGTAAGGAACCCATAACCTCGACAAAATAAAGGCTGGCTCTGGCAAACATGTTGCTCAAGACAGGACAGACTGTGCTCCCATAGTGACCTTAGTACAGTAAAGACAGAGCAGCATTACATTATCTGGAGCACAGAATATAACAAAATTCAGTAGCATTACTTTTAAAAAATATCCTGGGTTTCAGAGCTCGAGTAATAAAGAGAAATTGCCTGTTCTACTGGGAGAAACTGAGAAATGCTACAAGACGGCAGACAGATATGTGACACTTCTGCCTCAACCCGAGGAATATTATTATTGTTGTTGTTGTTGTTGATGATGATGATTTTATGGTTGTTCTTTTCTTTCCTTTTTTGTTCACTATTGATACTTCAACCAATATAGTTTCAAACAGAATTGGCAACAAAGTATGTACTTGTCATGAACGCGGGAATAAAACGGACCCAAATGCAGGATGGCGAAATGAACAGGGTTTAATAACAAAAGAACACTAAACAGAAGACGGACTAAAGACCGGACAAGACAACAGTAGATTCCGTGCTGCACAAGGCAACGTGGCACAGTTAAATAGACAGAGTAACAACAATGGGAAACAGGTGTGGAGACAGGGAGGAGCAGACGAAGGTGGGGCAGACACGTGACGAGGAACGTAAACACATGCACATGGCCAAAGTCCAGGCTGAGTCCTGACAGAACTGAATTGAACTGAATTGAATAGGACCGAGCACTAAGCTTTGTGGCACACCAGTGGAGAGACTTGTTCAGTAGACTTCCTCTTTGTCATCATACAAGTCTTCAGTCGTAACTCTTTTTATGTGACTACCTTTCCCACCTGCACTCATTTTTATGGAAGTAAAGGATTACATGTTGAATATGCAGAAACTTTATAGTGTTATCTATTTATATTATTGCAATTCAAACAGAATTCTTATCCCAAAAGTCACTTCACCCAAGTGGTGTCATCTTTTTTATGCCTTACATTGATATAAAAAAAAATAGGAAAGGAAAAACATAAAAATCCACACAGGATTATTTGTCCTACCTCAAGAGTAGGCCGAAGGAGGGCGACATGATTTGTTCGGCATGTCCTGAGCATCACTCACACTGATTTAGTGCCTCAAAGTGACAGTTTGCGCCAATGGCAAGGTAATCAGAGGTCTCTGCATGAATTCAAAGAAAATCAGATTCTCAGAGCAGAAAATGTGTATTATTGGCACGTCAGACAGAAATTGTAAGGTTCTGACCTTTATTCTCCTTTTCCTGGAGTCCAGGCTTGGAATATTCATCGCTGTTTCATTTTCGTAAATCCTCCACATTTTCATTCGCATTTATCAATTTGCCAGTGACTCATCTGATTCAGATGATAGAGTAATTGTTTTTAAGACTACAATTCCAACAAAGGACTAGTTAACACAAGCTAATATGAACTACGATGCATATGCCCATATACCTAAAAAGTTAACTATTGTGACCTTTCTCTTTTTTGTTTGTTCAATTATGTAAGTAAACCAGCAAGTCTTTAAAACGGTTCAATCTGAATCTGAAACTTGTACATTTTGTCCTTAGATACTACACCCCAATGTACAAATCAACACGGCAGTTTCCTTTATTAATTATTAAAGATGAAATTGCAAACTACGGATGTCATTAAACAGTGTTTTTCTGTGCATATATCAACAAAGAACTTGATCTTGGTGCCTTTAATCAGATACAGGAAACATGAAGGGAGAACAAAATGAGGCTGCATCACTCCTTCGAGCTCCTGTACCCTCTTTAGTGCCCTTAAGGTGTCTAACAGACTTTGCATTAATTACACCTGCAGCAGATGGAGCCCTATCAAGCCATACTAAAGCAAATGAGTCAGCTGATGTAAGACCTGAATATAGAACGTTAATTATGGTTTTAAAATGTTTTTATTTTTTACATTAATATATTTATTCTGTCATTATGTCAGATGGTAGCTGAACGTGCTTGTATGAACGTGCTTCTGTAGATTTGACAGTTTTGTATAGACAAGCTATCAGGCATTTTGCACTATTTCAGGTTGAAAACTTATACCTAGCAACACTAATAGATTTTGTCCTTATATTATCATATTCCACACGCTATAATATGTCCTTGATCCTCAGGGTTGGGAATTTATTTCCTGCCTCCTCCTTAGGTTTTTGGACCTCGAAAGTTCTCCTCATGCTTTCCTCTTGGTACTCTTTTTTTTTACTCCCCAGTCCCCCCACAGTTGTGTGTGTCACTGTGCCCTACAATGTCCTATATCTTAGACCCCAAGTGCACTGAGATAAGCTCCAGGCTCCCTGTAACCCTGTGTAGGATAAGCAGTACAGAAAATGAATGCATGGACATACTGTAGATGGACAGTTAAATGTTCTACTTCTCGTGCTACCCCCATGTAAATAATCACCAGTCTTATTTAGAGACATAAACTGCCACTAATAAACACTTGTCACACAAGATGAGAGCCCATATGTGTCCTTTTCTGAAGTGTAAGGGAGACATGGAAATCAAGTCCACTGGTGTGAGTTTTGCCAGAATGACAACACTGACCATATGGGTATGATGGTACACCATGATGCGTCCAACACGATTCAGGTCTTAGATGAGACAATGAGAAATGTCAGTCATGAACACCATCGCCATGTTTGGTGCAGAAGGGGGCTGTATACAAGAAGAATACTTTGAAGCCAATGTAAACTACTTGTGAAGATTGATAACATCATCAGCTCAAAGCCTGGTTGCTCTACCAGGAGATGGCATGTACACCGCTGAAGATGGATTTTTTTTAGAAGATAATGACTCTAGAGATTTCTGATTCAACACAGAAATGCTCAAAATAGCATATTATTGTTTTTCACCCTGTCACATCGCTCTCCATATGCAAACTTAAGAAATAAGGAGCTTGTACAAGTGTTTCAAAGCTTGCAAGACATCACAGGAAAAAAAGCTCAGTGCGCTCTTCTACAGTTCATTCTCTCCAGGGAAATTTCACCAAATATTCAACTGTAAGGCTTGCAATTATTCTCATATATACAGTATTTAAACTTATTGCATAATGGTGCCAATAATTCTGGAATAATAACAGTACAGACCAGACAACAAGGGAGACAGGTCCATCATGCTGGTTGGTTTTCTGACAGTGCAGGAGGACAAGCGGACAGGAAACCAGCAAGTAAAAAATGACCACAGAAATAACTCTGATGGTCTCAGGGCCATTTTGCCGAGACACACCGCTGCCTGAGGAGACGTCTCACTGAGAAAGGGCATCTCACTGAAGGAAATGCACTGATTTTTACAATGATTTTCAGCTTGAAGAGGAAAACGATGAATCACAGGGACGCGAGGACACACAGGCGCTGTCCAAGTGATGTGAATGAGTGATCTCGGATCAAGACTGATTACCAGCACAGGCGTTCATACAGAGAGTAAAGAACAATGAATGGACTTAAACCTACTCACACACGCTGTTAGATTGGCAGCAGACTCAAACTGGAACACAGTTTCAGTCTAATCTTTAAACACCACATCTGTGACATGAGTGTGATTACCGTGGCCAAGGCTTTGGACATGTTTTTCTGTGCAGAGAAAAAAATAATCCAGAAAGCCTCTAGACTCCAAACTCACTCATATTGCAAGCTGAATTCTCAATATGGATTTACAGACTATTGAACATTTGATCATTTAACAAGACAAACTTCACGTTGAAACTATAATGCATTCAGAAATTATGTTGATGCTAATAAGCTCCTGGTTACACAATTGCACTTGACTAAATGGTGTGCAGTTATAGATGGGAAAAAATTATAATAGCACTATCTAGTGTCACTCAGATGAGTCTGTCTTGTTTATTTTTTTTTTACTGCTTAATGTCTGTTGGTCATTATTTGTAAATTTCAATTTAAATGTAAAATTGTATAATCTATATCACTAGTGTAAATCACTAAACAAAGTGAATCGAATTGAAAACATGCAGCTATATAAGATTAATTCTGGTCTTAATATGATCTTGTTTATTTGAAGTTTGAGCCAGTTTTCCAGAAAAGAACCAATGCAGTCATTACCGAGCTTTATGCATTGTAGCATCAAACCTACAGAAGAATATGATGTTCTAATCACCAATCACATTTTATTCATTTATCTTTATTAAGCATTTCATTCTGCTCAAGGTTGAAAACCCTGCACTTTTAAAAGGACTGGTTTTGTATAGGAACTAAATTGCTCTATCACTCACTTCATATATGGAAACTCAAGGTGATTTTTATATATATATATACAATCAACTTAATGGGTTCATTAAAGCCTTGTTAAACGATTCTTTATATTATATTATTGGAGTTATTTAGACAAAAAAGAGATGTTTCAAAACATCTGCCAGTGTTATCTACATAGACATAAAACTCCATAAAAGAGTTTAGCTTACATGTTCTTTTACTTATAAAACCATTGCAAAAGAAAAGGTTTGCTGCTCTTCAAGAACCGTATTTCTTCTGGAAAATTCGAAATTTCTATTGGCCAAGTTTACACTTTAAAATGTATTGAAATGCATGATTTTTAAAACCTTTTTGAAAGGTTTTTAAATGATTCTGTGTATAGGTTTTGTTCATTATGATGCTAAATGGGTTCTTTAAGAACCCTTTATTAAAAGGTTGTTTTCTTAGTGCAATAATAAAACGATTTATAGTCTAAAGACATTTTGTAATGAAAGCTACTTGTTAATTTGAGAACCAGCTTTGGAGAAGGAAAATTTTATTTTATTTTTTGTTTCAAAAAATAAAACTTCATAAAAACCTTCTTTGAGGAACCAAAAATGATTCTTCTGTGGCAATCACTTTTTGGATCTTACTGGCACCCCAGGGTTCTATAAAGTACCCCAAGAAAAACCATGAAAAACTGGGAAATGGGAATACACCGATGCACATGACATACAGTAGGAGACACCAATGCACATGCTTATTCACGCAGTCATGTTTTTGGGAAACGTAAGGAAACATGAGAATCAGGAGGAATCCAAAAGGACCTACTGTAAGAAGAAGGCATTAATCCGAGCTCAAGATTGAAACAGAGACTCAGACGCTGTGAAACAGCAACAGTCCTGCTGCACTACCATGCTACCTGTCCAAATCACTGTCAATCACTCACATGCTACAGGCTGGCGTTTCGCTCTAAGAAGCAAGGAACCGTACATTCGTTAAAGAATTATTAAGGCCTTTAGAGAGACATTTACATCATCAGAGTAGAAAGTATTTGTAATTACACTTGATTGTGAGTAATAGTAAGTGTTATGTAAATGTAATGCTATTTTGTGCTAGTAATGTTTTCAAAACAGCTAATAATCAACCATCTGAATTTCACCTGCACAAATAAATACAACATTAGCTGTAAAGGACCATACACTAAACATCTCCTCTTAAAATAACAGAAGTGTTTTCTGCACAATAACTCCTACAAACTGACATTTCACTATATTAGGTCTAAAATGTCACCAAATAATCCTTCTCTACCAACTGGGCTAACACCTGACACACATCTAGCTATATTGACTGATGTAAGACAAGCACTATCCACACCATCTCTCTTTCATTTCAGTAGAAATGACTACAGTATCAGTGTCTGAAAAAAAGCCTCTTAGATCTGATAGGATATGCCGGTATTGATCTCCAGTCAAGACAAATCCCTGTGTGCAAACCATTTGAGATTGATGTTCTTCTGCCATTTTTAATCACTGATAGATGTACAGTGCAAATGCCATGGGTGTGTTGTTTGGTTTTGACAGAACATATGAAATGAAAAACAGCCAGAAACAAGATAGTTTTTAAATTATTTGGTACGTGTAGCAATGACCTGCACTTATGTCTACACACAACAGCCTAACACTTTACAATAACAATATATGAAACATCCTTCACTAACACCAGTTAATACCTACTTCAGTATTAAGTATTAAGGACATGTTTGGTATATAGTTAATGTATAAATTAATACTTATTGATCATCTAAATATCAAACATGCTCTTTGATCTTTTTAATAAGTGTTTTATTATTATTATTATTTTAAAGTAGAAGTGTCCGGCTTTATCAGATTTTATCAACTGCTGTTTAGTCAGATTTTTTAAAATATAAAAATAATGGCATGGAAGGAGTTGGGGTAGGTGGATGAAGGAGGATATATTGCAGGTGTAATATACAGCTATATTAGTAGATGTAATGCTAAGAGCAATTAATAAGAAATAAAATAAAAGAATTTTATGTTACAGTTTTATTTGCATTCATCTGAATCGTGTTAGTCGTGTCAATACTTTTGGGAACATAAGTTGTTTTAAAGAAATAACTAGCATAATAACGCAATAACAACAATGAGAACAACAACAACAACAACAACAACAACAACACTTCTAATAAAAAATACTACTACTACTACTACTACTACTACTAATAATAATAATAACAATAACAACAACGGCAACAATAATACTACTACTAATAAAAATACTACTACTATAACTACTACTACTACTAATAATAATAACAACAACAACAACAACATACAACAACATAACAATTATAATAATAATTATTATTATTATTAGTTGTAGTAGTACTGTTGTTGTTGTTGTTATTTACTAACACTAGTACTACTACTTAATTAATCAATTCATCTATTTATCTATCTATCTATCTATCTATCTATCTATCTATCTATCTATCTATCTATTTATTTACTTATTTATTTATTAAAGAGCTCCTTTGTTTTAGCTTTGTTTTACTTTATCTATACATAACGGTCCCAGCCGCGTCTCCGTCCAGTCGTGTGTCAGCCGTCATTCCGTCCCCGCGCCGTCACCTAGTGCACTACGTAGGTTGTAGAGACCATTACTATATTTGTCACACAACCGGAAGTAGTTGAAACTGGCGCCGTGGTTAAAAACAATAACGCGTCCGCGCTGTTCAGAATGAAAGGGCGTTAAAACCGCAACATGAGCAGCGTTTAAGAGTTTGTAACGCCTCGATAACTGGCTAACGTTAACGTTATCTACGTTTATCGCACCATGGAAGTATCATCTCTCATTAAAAAGCTCGGTAAGTTGACGTCTGTGTATTAGCTTGTGTTAGCTACTAAGCTAGTCGACTTTAGCTGTGCATGTTTGACAGTTTCCTTTTTATTTTCATGCTGTCTTACCTAACAATTATATATGGGTTTAAAATGACCATTTAATATACATTTATTATGTTATTATATTGATATTATCTAGTTAGTTTTGCTCTCAGCTCGGAGTTAGTGTGGTGTTGTTGCCTTGGTGATTTCCGTTACCTTTAGCTATTAGCTCTATGTTGTTCAGTATAATAATTATAGAAAAATAATAATACATGTATTTTCATATAGGATAAACATTTTCTGCTATATTAGAACATTTTATTTGAATAGACACAATCTATTTCGAATTATATGTTGCTTATTGTAATGTATAAACAATAGGGGCGTGTTATTTGAGCCGTATTATGAATATGTATGAATATGGTAATTAGAAACGCCTACATTTCTGTGCCAACCCAAATAGTCTGTCATTTATACTTTGTAAATTAGCCTCCAAGAGACAGTCCACACTGAAACATATCGGAGTATTGATGGAGTGTTTTATTGATTCTGTTTGGTTGAATTTGTTTAAGCTTCATTAATTATTCTGATGGCATGTTTTCACTTTGGTGTTCACTTCTGTTAGACATTTGTGTAGCTTTTGTGTTTTGTGTTATAATGATGCAGCATTTTAATACGGCATTTAGTCCCTTAGTCGTGTTGATGTACACTTTGCTTCAGCAGTCAGCCTCCAGCTTCCATCGTGCTCGTCGTCTCGTATATATCTGACGGAGCCGACTCGAGTCTCTGCTGTAAATCAGCACAACTCTGCTTTCTCCACTACTTTTTGTTTGAGGTCTCATTAATGTGATGCTGAACGTTGCTGGAAAATGGTGAAAGATCATCTTATAACAGCAGCAGAATTGCTAAGCACATCACATGCATTTCAATCTAAACATACTCATACTGCCCGAGTAACATCATGTTAGGTGGTTTTCCTCCAGGGCATGAGCAACGAATGTTTGTTGCTGTTGTTGTTATTATTGCTTTTCTTTTCCCAGCTCACTCGTTAGTGGAGATCCGAGTTCGCTCCATGAGGAACATTGTCTCTAAGCTTCAGCTCAGTCTCATCTCCCCAGCTGACGTTGTTCAGGAGCGACAGCTCTTCATCAACCTGCTGCACTGGTTTAACTTCCCTGAAGTCCCACTGCAAGAGGAAGTGTTGCAGCTCATTAACACACTTGCTACGGTACTTTAGCCCAAATTAACACACAAACTACACTGCAAACTGCTCCTAAAATCTGCCAGTGTTTATTCGGGCATGCACTCCGATTTTTAGGCTCCTGTGTATTTTAACAAAGCAAATGATCGTGACTTCCCGAAGATTAGAGCAGCTCTAGCAGAATCAGTGAAAGTGGGCGGAGCTATTATTAAGCAAAGCTTACATTTGACTTTGCCTTATCAATCACACAGATGATGTCACTTAATGTTATGCTTAATGTTACTAATACTATTTCCACCTCAACTGACATCAGCAGCTCTATTTTATTATCCAATATTTTGTCAGTTGCTGAGTCTGAAAAAACAAAACACACTATATTTGCCGTAAGCAACTTATTGTGCAAGATCATCAATTATTACATATTCATAAATTGGCATTACGCTTTGTCCGTCTCCAAAGTGCTACATGGCTCCTCCCCTTTCTCCTCCTCCTGTACCGTTGAGAGACGCATCTGAACCAAACGAATGACATGACACATTCATTCATTACATTTCAGTATCAGGCCTTCAGTTCGTACTGAATCACAATTTTCCAGTTTGTACTGAATCAGTATCGCTCTAGTTCAGAGAGTTTGTTCAGTAAATGGTGAGTTCGTTTGCTTGAAATCTTTGTTCAAAAACACTGATTTACTGATAATACTACAACCTGACTGTTGTGGATGTTTGGTAAGCTGTCAACTAAGCATGCTCATTAGAATATTAGGCCATGCCCAGAAAGAAACTGTACAGACTTTCAGTCAAACTGTTTCTGTGTGTAATGTAATATACAGGTTTAATATCAGGCACACACAAGGAACAAATCACATGCCGCTTGGACATGACAAGTCCCCATATGCAATGGACATTCAACACATCAAGAGTCATGTATATACAGTCGATTCTGGTCAGATTTGTGTAATAAATAAATCTTGACAGATAAAAACAACCAGACGGATGTCCAGTCTTTTGATTCCCCTTTTTTTCTCCTGTACATTAAAGCATCCAACTGGTGCCTTTATGTTAAGAGATGTAGGAGGAGTGGACTTTCTAACGCAGCTCTCATCCAACGTTGACCCGCAGCTTCGAAATATCATTGAGACGATCCTCGACCAGCTCTTCCATCTTCATATTTACCCAACGAGCACTTCTTCAGACCAGCAACCGAGCTGCTCTTTTCAACCAGGTAAGCTTTTAATGCACGAGGCGGCATGTGACATCCCGTTGATTTGCAGCACGGCATAAAAGAACGTCCTCCAAGAGCACCACCCTAACAAAGAGTACCAGCGGCATCTCTCGTTCACCACGGCAGTATAAAATTGATTTATGGCTCCTCACTGAAGCTGTTTTTTAATATTCTCAGCGGAGGAGATGTCAGTTAGAGGATATTTCCAGCAAAATGTGCCGAGCCAAACAGATGCCGCATCACCGCCCAGTGTATCAGGTACGGACCTCTAAATCACCTCATACCGCCTACTATAGATGATGTTTGCTTAGAATATAAAACTAAATTGCTTAATGTACTACAACATTAAGTGCACCTCGTATATCATGAGTACAACCCGTATCATGCCTTTAAAAAAACAAAAAAACAAAAGATTATTTGTTTATTTATTGTTTATTTTGATGGATTAAATTGGTGTGGTGTAAAAGGAATGAATTTCCTGTTCTAGGA
The DNA here is from genome assembly GCF_022655615.1 of Tachysurus fulvidraco. Lineage (NCBI taxonomy): Eukaryota > Metazoa > Chordata > Actinopteri > Siluriformes > Bagridae > Tachysurus > Tachysurus fulvidraco. Next base: position 12,276,909 of record NC_062542.1, read on the forward strand.
AAAGAATTTGTTATTGATTAGCCTCCTTTAACAGAACCTACCCAATTGCTTTATTGTATTTAATCAGATTCCACTTTCTAATGTATAATGTTGGACTAGCTTGTAGCTCTATAATTATACATAGTCATTTCTTTCAAGTTTTTTTCTGAACGCCACCCATCAGAGACCTTGATGTGTTTAAGAGATCTGGTGGTTATAATGACTATGTAGCATACCAGTAGAATTGATACCCTCATGATGTTTTCTTATTTCTGGGAGTGCAGCACAAATCTTCTAGAAAAAAACCCCAACCTTTTTTTAATCGGAGAAGGTGGCCTTTGTTGTGCGACAAAGTAAGCCCTGGAGGAGCTGTAGGACGTGAGAGGTAGCTTCACGAGTGTGTCAGGGACAGGTGCCGATTTTCATTTATGGATTTCTATAAGGTTTTCTCAAAGCATGCGCACCGTTCAGGGTTCAGCGCAAGACAGGTAGGCCTCGGGCGCACTTCCTCGGGCAAGTCTGCAGGGAATTTGGGAGAGAATAGAGAGAGCGAGTTATAAAGCAAACAGAGTGTCCCTGTCCTACATAATGTGCAGGGTTTTTATTCTTCCTTTTCTTGATTCCTAGTCGGAGAGACATATCGATCATATCCCTCCAGTTCTCTACCGTCTTCACTGGCTTCCTGTTAAATATCAAGTAGACTATAAGATTTTACTTCTCACTTTTAAAGCTCTTCATAATTGTGCACCACAATATCTCTCTGACTTGCTTCATATTTACATCCGAAAGCATACTGTCAGATCTTCTTCATCTGTTTCCCTTGTTGTACCTTCTGTTCGTTTAGCCACTATGGGGTCTAGGGCATGTAGTTGTGCTGCTCCTAATCTCTGGACTTCCCTTCTACAATCTATACGAGAAAGTGACTGACTGACTACTTTTAAATCATGTCTTAAAACTCACTTGTTTAAATGAACTTTCTCTGATCAATTTTAAACTATTTAATGTCAATAATTGTTGTTTGTTGTGTTGTTGTATCGATTTTATCATCACCACACAACTGTACGGTGTCCTTGAGTGCCCTGAAAGGTGCCTTTAAATAAAATGTTATTATTAATACTGTCAGTCCTTTCTAGGCTCGAGTCCACACTCTTCCTCGAGTCCACACTCTGCCTGGCATCACACTATAGCATTAAATTTCCATTCACTTAATAAGAATAATGGAAATGTTGCTGAATTTTGCTTCCTGGACTCAAACGTAGAGCAGACAGAATATTCACACCACTGATTTGATTGTTTGACAATTGGCCAGTTTCTAATCATTCTTCACTCCCAGCTATTTCCACAACACACTCCCAGATACAACAGCACCAGGGTTTGAGCCATGTCATGTTTTCCCATTAAATCTAAAGATTACATTTCTAAAATTTGCCAAATAAGGTCCTCTGCTCAAATATCCCGGCTTTAATCAGCTATTTAAAAACTCACGCCGGCTGTGAAAACGAACGGGAAAGATTTGTTTGCAAAATGAGAGTCAGGGAAGTGGGGCTGAGACCGATGCACTTGCAGGTCAGAGTTTTTAATGAGAGCAACGCAAAACAAATCCAAATCGTAAGACAAGGTCAAGGATAAAGTCAGGCTTAGGTCAGGAGATCAATAAATAAAGTACACAGGGATGAGAATCAGGAAACAGGCAGACAGTTGAAACTCTGGGTAAAGTAGATGTGCAGGGCAAACTCAGGGTTTACTTTGCAGCCAGATTGGGAACGAAAGTCTTATTTTAAAGTATGTGTGAGAATCGGAACTTAGCATGTAGCCTGTCCAAATGAGCAGTATTCATAAAACAGTAGGCGAGAGACCTGGATGACCTACTGCTTCTGCTGAGATTCTGCAGTGTGGAACCAACACACTGCGCTATCCCACAATGCAACGGCATCGACACGCAAGAGCTGTCAGTCTCAACAATAGCAGAAGGCAGTGGTATAAGTATCAAACGCTTTTCGTCGTGGTTAACATGCTTATTTAATAAGGTGTTGAAGATTTAAACAAGACAAAAGAATAGACAGTTATGACATTGTAGGTCTTATTAAGACCCTCTGCGGTGATTTAAAACAGACTGCATGCAAGAAAAGCCTCAAACATCATACAGCTGAAAGAAGAGAAGTGAATTGAAGAGAGGGGAAAACTTTTTACCAGTCGATACAAATTATGGTAGATTGCTACAAGAAACGTCTCATTTTTGTTGTTGATTTCTTTTGTTTAATAAGTGAAAAGTGATTTTATTTGTTTTTGTAGTTTATAAGCGATTACATCACTTTCATCTACAGGTACAAATTAAAACAAGGCCAGAAATTGACATGTTGACATTTCTTAATAAAGAACTTCATATTTTATCGGGTGTCCTAATTTTTTTTCCCCATGACTGTATACTGATCAGTACGTACTGAATCCATGGTAAAGTAGCAGGCACAGAATCGAATTTCAGATATTCTAAGGGGTGTCGTTCAGGGCGGCCACGTTTTGAGCTTGCCTTATGTTCTGGGAAATGGCGCTTCATATTGCATGGACCTGACATTCACTTCCTTTTTATACAAGAAAAAAATAGTCCTAAGTAAGGAAAGGATCAAACGCCTTTGACACACATTTAGTATAAAAAAACATTACAACATTACAGCACCAGTTTAGTCCTCAGGTCTGGTTACTGCCTGTGTGCAGGTTCTTGATGTGTCTATGTGAGTTTCCTATCAGTTTCTCAGGTTTCCTCCTATTGTATTCCTCCCTCATGCTCAGCATTCCCGGGAGATTCCGATCCAACACGACCCTGATCAGGAAAAAGTGCTTACTGCATACGAATGAACGAACGACCTAGAAACAGATCGTTAATTTTGATCAGTACACTTTGCGATGATGCCTTTGTTCCAAGTTTTATTCACTCTGTTAGAGATTGTTTTTTGGGCACTCCTGTACTCTTCTGAACCGGTTCATGGTGTTACTCCTGGAATGTAGTAAAGCAAACTCCTCTGTTCATATCCCCTCTGAGATATCCTCGCTTTTAACCTTCCACGTTCTCTCCAGTTCGTCTTTCCGCTGCCGGTATTTCTCCGGCTTCTCCCTTTGGATGTCACAGTTACTTGGGATTGCCAGATCTATCACCACTGCTGTTTTCTGCACCTTATCTATTATTTACTCCTGTGTGCAGTTCAGAAGGGTTTGTACCGTGGTATTTTCAGTTTCAGGCTGAGACAGGAGGCTTCTTTTGATGATGTTTACATGCTGGGTGACTTTCACCATAAATGTGGATGAACCCCCCTAGGTGTTTTTTTTTTTTTCCACATTTTTTCACATAATGTTTTCACATATTTAGCCTCATTCTTTTAGGCTTGCTGTTGCAGTGGCGGCATCACATTAGCTCCATGCCTGTTTGTTTGTGGTTCAGTCAGGTAGCCAGGTTTTGCTATGAGATTTTGTAATATATTCAGAACGACTGAACGCATTAATCTTTATCTATGCTCAACATAATCACAATTAAGCAATCGAGGAAGCTGAATTGTGATCATTTTTACTGGGATTAAACGCAGTATATTCAAGATTTTATTTCTCACTTATACGGTCATGTGACAAGAACATAAGACCACCGAAGACAACCACAGAATGCCACTGGAGGTCTAACCTACAAGTGGCCATCAAACTATAAATTCTCCCCTTCAGTGAGGAAAAGTGCTGACACAACGAACACTGACGGGATCACCGTGCCTTTATAAGCACTTTCCCAATTTCTTAATAATTACAGTATGTACGTTAATATCATACCCTGTGCAGTATCATACATTTTGTACAAATATAGAATATCTCATTTAGATTTAATTTTTATTTATTTCTTCTTTTATTTATTTCGCGTCTGGCAACATAATTTCTATTGGGATGAATAAAATTCTATCTTATTTGATCTCTTCTTATCTGACCCGATCTGATCTGCAGTATACAATTTGCAGTGAAATGAAAACCCGGCCTTATCCTCATCATCTAATGCATCTATAGCACTATTCGGACGGGATTAGTTTTACGTGGGGACGTGGGGGTAAAGTAAGTATTACCAGAGCTTCTCTGTGATTTTAGTCCCATCCGAATGTGCCATCTCGGTAATCATTACGGACAATGTCAGTAAAGATTTCGGCGACTTTTACCTTCTGTAAAAAGGTCCAGAAAAATCACCTCAGGTAATACTAATCCCGTCCAAAAAGACCCGCTGTAAATATGTACTGTAAAATTCCGTCATTTCCTGTTTAAAAGTAGCTTTTGGCACGTTTTTCAAGCATGGAGGCGCCAAGTTGTCTGTTTGCGCACGTGATAACAGGAAGCAACGTCATACTCACATGACGACATGTTATGTCTGCCCACTTCTGCTAGTTTTACTGAGATGTCTTGTCCCGTGCGAATCGGCCAATTAATATTACAGCCGTCCTGAGGTAAAATTGCATTACTGCACGTCCCCACGTAGAACTAATCCCGTCCGAATAGTGCTTAAGTAAACTACATTCAAGGAAATGGAAAGACGAGACAGAAGAAGTAATCCGAATACGTGCAATACGTTACAACACGTTAGTGGAAAGCGATGTGCTAAACGTGCAGCTTGTATTCTATGTAGGAGCGGTAAAAGTTGAGTGTGTAGAATGTCAAGGAATATACAAGTCTTTATGGAATACTAATGGATCCGGAAGATAGACATGTCGGTGCTGAGGAGTCCAAAAGCCTGAGGGAAGAAGCTTCTCCTGAGCCTGAACTATTATAGTGTATTAAAGAACATTTTTGGAAGGAGTCTCCAGTGTGACCTGTGGTTTCTTATCATCATGACACTCCTTTGTCTTATCAACTTTATTAAGTGGAAAAAAGAGGTGATGGTGTTTTATAGCTGTTCTACTGTGGGTGGTAATACATAGGGTTCTAACAGCAACCGATTCATGTCAAGTCACTGATCGTAATTTTCCTGTTATGACACGCGTCGTTTTGGTTCTTACTTGAAATGTATCCATCGTAGGTACAAATTCTGTAAAACTATTCAAAGTGTTTGTAACGTCTACTTTTTTTTTAGAAATCAATCTCTCTGTCCTTTCTGTACTCCGCAGCGAACACCTCTGTAAGATGCTTAACGTTTTCAGTGTTTCCTTGGTTGTCTTTGACTGCAACCGACAGACACATTTTATCATCGAACGAAAGGTGCGTGCGCTCTCGGCTCATCACTACTCTTCACGCTTATTAGAATATTAGATGACCGTCTGGAAATGTCTGACCTCTTCCATGTTTAACACGCAGTTCTCTGAGAAGCGATAATCCGGACTTGGTGCGGACCACCTGCGAGCTTCTGCGAGACGTCATCATGCAGGACTTTCCAGCAGAAATATTCCTGCAGCGGCCAAGTATAGTGCAGGTAGGTTGGTATCGTTTGCATAGCATTTTGAATCTAAGTTCAAATACACACCGTAGGGGTGCAGCGGCCACGCCTCCCATACAGGGCTTAGCGTGCAAAATGACCACGCCTCATTCACTAAGGACCAATTGGAACCGATGCCATGCCTTTTCTCCTTGGACTGATGGATAGAAACACGCCTCCTAACACACAAAGTGTTCACTAGTACTGTCTGATTTATAGAACACACTTTTATAACTGTACTGAAATGCACATGGACCATGACAGCATACAGAAGTCAAGCGTTCCTCACCTGACTGTCTGGTCACTAGTTCTGATATTCATATCCTTTCATAGGACTGACCGATGCGGAGACCATGTGTCATTTACTTGGGCTGACACAGTTGCCACCCCTCCACTCTGACTGACAGGCACTGTAGCCACAGCTGTGTAGTGACTGACAGGCACAGTTGCCACACCTCCACTCTGACTGACAGGCAGTGAGCCACACCTCTGCTCTGACTGACAGGCACAGTTGCCACCCCTCCACTCTGACTGACAGGCGCTGTAGTGACTGACAGGCACAGTTGCCACACCTCTACTCTGACTGACAGGCGCTGTAGCCACAGCTGTGTAGTGACTGACAGGCGCTGTAGTGACTGACAGGCACAGTTGCCACACCTCCACTCTGACTGACAGGCACAGTTGCCACACCTCCACTCTGACTGACGGGCACAGTTGCCACCCCTCCACTCTGACTGACGGGCACAGTTGCCACCCCTCCACTCTGACTGACGGGCACAGTTGCCACCCCTCCACTCTGACTGACGGGCACAGTTGCCACCCCTCCACGCTGACTGGCGGGCACAGTTGCCACCCCTCCACGCTGACTGGCGGGCACAGTTGTCTCCCCTCCACACAGTTTGTGATGCGCAGAAGCTGTACTTTTTGGAAAGGAATCCAATATATTGGTTTTCTGCTTACAGCTTGGTATTTTTAAATAGGATGACCATAAATGTCATAGAAATCTGCAGTACAGTATGAGCTCTACAGGTTATTCACTGAAAGGAGCTGCTGGAATATTGATCTACTTGGTTTATTTACCACTAGACAGATGTACATATATTTTTTTTCATTTTCTTCCCCCTAGAATCTGGTGAAGCTTCTCAGTGTGAGCCCAGAGAATGATTCCAGCTCATTGGCTCTCCACGCTCTGGCCTGCCTTCAGCAGCTCTGTGGAAACCTGAAAAGTCGACTGCGCTTCCACAGAGATCCCAGCTTCTGCTCAGCCAAGCATGGTACAGCACACCCGACTTAACACACACTTCTCCACAACTCTGCAACACTTTTCTCACTTATTAGTACATTTCTTATAACCTGACTGCTATGAAGATTATTCTTACCAATACTTATGTTAGGGATCCATCCAGGTGCTGAAAATGTCGGTGAAAATCACATAGGTTTACTTAAACCAGCGTGATGTGTTGATTTCTTAAACTTCTCAATCCTAGGACACGTCTATTTCACCAAATTAAGGAAAACAGAATGGGACCGATTTCATCTCTTTTGTTCTCTATAGATCCACTTTCTCAGAACTCCTCAGTATCGTATCCTCAGGAGGTCAGAGGAACCCAGAGGTCAGGGGTTTTGAGTCCAGAAGATTTGTCCCCCCGCCCTTCCGTCCTAGGACGTCCCGGTACGCGGGTCCGTGGGGACGGACAGGACGGAGACGCCGCCTCCACCAGGTATCTAAGAAATGCGATTGTTTCTCTAGGTTGAAGCTACAACAGTTTGTAGCGAAGTCTTTTATTGAATACGACGGAGCTAAGCAGCCCTTGGGTATTAAGATCCATTGTGATTATTAGGGGACTAGAAATTTGAATCCAGTGTGTTTTAAGACAAAAATCCAAAGCCTTTATATAAAGCCAAGTGAAATAATTAATTAAAGCTTTGGATTTGTTTTATTTACAAAACAAACAAACAAACAAAACAAATCTGGCTGCGATTTTTAACACCTTGCCCGTAGAGGCTGATTACAGATTCTCTTTGACTGCATTTGTACAGCAGCAGCAGCAGCAGCTCTCAGAGAGAATTTCCCCTCGGGCCAAACCTGGAGCCGGAGGGCGAGGATCCGCCGGAGCTCCGAGTGCAGCAGTGGAACATGGGCAGATTTTGCATGGAAACCCTACAGCACACACTTCCTCTCCTCAGGACAGGTGAGAGTCTTCTCTCACTTCACTCTGAGAGCCTCCAGATGTTTCTTGTTCCTTTTTAAGCTCCTCAGGAAAAGTGAGAGTCCTTAAATTTCAGCTCCAAATAGGTTTCTTCTCCTCTTTGACTACTCATCCTGCTCTCTTGTGTCTCCTTGTGGATGTCTCAGAGAAGATGAAGGTTTTCCAGAAGGCATTAGAGCTGCTGTCGGACATCCTCAGCATGCTAAGGGTCATCGTGTCACCACATGAGCTGTGGGAAGAATGCAGCCTCACTGCCAACGAACTGGCAAGTGTTTCAAATTTGTTCATGTTTCAAGAGCGAGTTCCAGATTATGTCAAGATGTCTTTTTATTCAATTACTCTTTTAATATTAAGTAATATTAAGCTTTCTGTGTTTAAAACAAATTTCCTGTTATATTTGGTTTGAGGTACACTCAAAATAGTGCTGAATAGATTTTTCTGCAAGGCTCGAACCGCTCCTTCGTTTATTTTTTATGCGCTATTGCAAAACACTTCTCGCGGACACTTAAACTTACTTTGAAATGTGTTGCTGCCCCCTGCTGGTTTCCTTTCGCCATGGAATAAAGCCAAAACCCCAACCGAATAAAGATGCTTAGCAACTAACTTCTTTTCCCTCCCCATTCCACCCCCAACCCCCCTACAGAGAGAGAAGCTGCGGGTGTGTATGGAAAAACTGGGAGAAATCATGTGCCATCACAGTCATATGGCAGCATCAGAGCAACCCGACTCAACTCTGATTCACCACCGCATGTCCTACACAGGGACTTCTGTCTTCACCATTCGCCTTCTGCAAACGCTCCTACCTGTGGAGAAGGTGAGAAGGCATATCATTAATAAAGCCTGTAAACTGTAAATAATGAATGCATGCCAGAGTTCTGTACAGGTAACGTTCACTGGTTAATCTGCACTGCAGTCATTTTCTTTGTTTCGATATCGTCTTGATTTCCGTATTCGAAAACGTCTCGAGGCAAAGCAGAGTCACGTTTTATATCCTAAAGCTGCTTAATTCCGAATAGAAGCACATCCTACAGTTCATTACTTTTTTTTTTTTTTTTTTTTTTTAGATTTATAAGATACATTAACGATACTACACATGCACTTGCCTTGATGCCCGATGACGCCTGAGATAGGCCCAGGCTCCCCGTGACCCGAGAAGTTCGGATAAGCGGTAGAAGATGACTGACTGATGACTGACATCATCAGACTATGACTAACGAATGACTTATTAAGTCATACTTCTATGTGTTTCCTTTTATAGCAGTATTTAATGTCTTTCACACGCACAGTCCCCCATCCTGAGCCTGGAGACTCCTTCCATGCATAAATAAACATCACTTTCATGATTAATGACTTTATATTTTTCTCTACAACATATTCGAATAAGTGTTTAAATATTAACATATGATTCGAATTTAAGCCAGCACAACTGTCTGGGCAACACCTCAGGGCCGGTCAGTTAGAAGATCGTAACAGTCCTGTGATCTAAACGCATTTACTGATGTGATCGACAGCTCACTTCATGTTAACTTGTCCACAACATTCATGACAAGGAGGACAGAATCAAATTGGAAAAGAAAACATTCTGCTTGAGACCATCTGTAGCTTCAGAAACCGAAGGTGTGCAGTTGAAGTGGCTTTAATGACACGGATGTATTGCTGACTCGATGTTTAAGGAAATCTAACAAATTAGCTGTCACTGGTATAGCTTGTTTTTCTCATTTGTGTGTGTGTGTGTGTGTGTGATGGTAAAACAACACTTCATGCTCAATGCAAAATCCTGCAAAAATCATTTATGAGTATTTCACACTTTCTTGGCATTCGGTTACATCATGGCTGGTGTTAACAGCCTTGTAGGTTCTTTCCAGTAAAAGCACTTTGTATTACTTAGCAGTTGTCTTTTCACTTCTTCTAGTGTGATATAGTAACTTGGCAATCGTTGTTTTCAGTACCAAGGTCAATGCTGTTCTAAAATAAATATAGATATTTAGATATTTTAGATCGTTTAGGGTCATTTAAACTCCGGGTAAACAGAATCCTGGGAGATCTTGTTTCATCTTTCATACATTCAGCCGTTATTCCTGACTATTCATAACGCTACATTCCTGAACCCTGGCTAAACTTTCTCATTTGCAGCGTCAGCAAACATGATTGGATAAATACAGCGATTTAAATAACCGCTTGTCTCAAGCTTTCTCTCAAGTAAATCCTGTTTGGCTGTTTTAAGCCTCCTAAGATGGACAAAAAAAAGACCAAATAAAAGACAAAGACTCTGTACACAAAACCGTACAAGGCACATGCTGTTCAAATTCTGACCGGATTTCTGTTGCTGAGCATTTAGTTGTAACATTCTAACACTGAACACATTTTAAGCCGTATAAACCCTAGTTTCCCCTAATCCGAGGTAAAAAAAAAAGTCGCTAATGCCGCTACTAAATTTCTAAATGCGATCGGTTCCTCTGCTGGCTGTTAAAAGTTGCGTTTGGAACGACGATATCCCGGGTTTTAAGCGCAGCATGGAAAAATAAACAAAAACGTGACTTTCCATCTGCACTTTGGAACACTTTCTGTTGCTGTAATCTCATGTAACTGATGACCAGTACATTACCGTCACATAGTGAGCGTGTGCGTGTGCATGCATTAAGACATTTATCATTTCTCCATACAGGCAAGTGCGAACATTCCTGAGACTACAGTATCTGCGGTTTTCCACCTCTGTCTGGATTTCCCGTTCAGCCTGGCGTTTCCCAGCGTTCACGAGTCAGCAGTGGCCTTCCTGGAGCAGTCCAACTCTGAAAACCACAGCCTGTACTGCAGAGTTAGCCGAGCTGCTAACACAATGGAGGCCACTTGTTCCTTTCTAAAGGAGGTTCAGGCTGAGGTAATGCTGAAGGCAGACAGCTAACAGCTTACAGATACCATCTCAAAGACCATGTGTTCTGTAACACCGAGAAGATGTTCACATTATAGGAAATGTGCTGTTACAAGGAAATAATTCCCAAACCAAATTAAAGCAGACCTGCTATTAGCACCCTAAACGATTATTGTCTAAAACAAATACATTTCAAAACCTATTCTTGTTTTTTTATAATCTCAGCATTTGTCCAACAATTCATTTGTTTTACATGTTAGGAATGTTAGGCATGTTAGGAAACTGGGGTCAGAGCATCGGGCTAACCATGACCCTAACTTTTTTGGCTAGATATTTTTTATTATAGCTTATATTTTAGAACCTTTTAAACAGTCATTTTCTCACCAGCCTTTCTTTATTTTTTATCTATCTATCTATCTATCTATCTATCTATCTATCTATCTATCTATCTATCTATCTATCTATCTATCTATCTATCTATCCATCCATCTATCCATCCATCCATCCATCCATCCATCCATCCGGCCTAAAAGTTCCATTTTTATTTCACCAGTCCAAAGCACACATTTCCAAAAAGCCTCTGGTATATCTGCAAATATGTTTAGCAAAACATCAGCTGTTCATTTTTGTAATGAAATCAAAGGTAATGTTTCTTTCTGATGCAGATCATGTATAATTGTGCAGCATCTCTGCTGCCTCAGCTAAAGTTCCTCACACATCTTTTGCTGTCATTTTTTATATATTTTTTGCAGACGAGTATATGGAGAGTTTTCTTTCAGATCTTGCCTTCACGACAATTCCTCTTCACTGCCGTTATCTGGAAATAGCGAGATAATAATTCTCGATTTAATGAATTAATCCCGATTCGATTCATTCTTCTCTGTAGCAAGGCCTAATGAGCTACCGAAGGTCTGAGACTTTACAAGTAAAAGGGGGTCCAAACTTTTACACATGCTGCCATTAATGTTGTCTGTCTTTTTTTTTTTATGTATATCAAATGTTAACTGTGCATGTTTTAATACAGATATTTATCAGAAAGTCTTACGGTGTTGTGGTAATAAATAAAAATGCAAAAGGGGAAGATTGTAATGGACAATGCTAACATCTTTCCTTGTACATGTTGTTCACACACATGGGTTTTACACACTGCAGGGAGAAAAGAATTGGCTGGAGCTGCTGGAGCTCGCTGGCCAATCCATAGACGGCTTTCCCTACCATCAGCACCTACCGCTCATCAAGGAATTTATCCACATCTGTTCATACCTGTAAGATTTTCTTAGTCTTTTTGTGAATATTTCCACCTTCTTCTAACCGAATCAGTACATTTGAAAGCCCGATGTTTACATGTAGCGATAAGTGTCATTGCTCATGTAGTGTAATATGGTGCCATGACGCGATTAGCCCAGGATGTACAGTGTGTATGTGTGTGTGCTGTGTTTGTAGGTGGAGGTCTGCTCAGGCAAGCCCACTGCTTCAGATGGAGAGCCAGAAGATCCTTCTAAAGCTTTTGTCACATCCTCTGCTGCCAGTGAAGGCTGAGACATACGCACGCACTCTGGATGTGGTCAAGGTCATACAGAATTCTAATATGAACACTTCATATCGCTAGATATCATGCGAATTAGCCAGGCTAAAGGAATACAATGTGAAGGATGTTAAAACCATATGTCTCTGTTTTACTCGTATCCAAATAACGAGGACTAATTTGCACTTGCGTCACGTAAAATCTTTAAGAATGAGAAGAATTAAAGCAGAGGAAGGATACAATATGGAAATGTGAATTTAGGAAATATCTATCCAGGCTGGACTCACGAATGAGAGTAAAACGGAATGTATTCTGTTCGGCACCTCCAACCTTCCCAGTTTTGTTGCTGCTGGTCATGATTTCTCAGCCCCTCATTTTATCCAAGCAGTCAAAAAGACAACAGATTAAATGTTCAGACACATTGGTTCTGTTGTCAGGACAGGCTTTTTCCATCCTCGCCTCACGAAGGTCAAGCCCTTTCTGAATCTGAGTGAGCTGGAGAAAGCCGTTCATGCTTTTTTTAGCTCGTGGCTAGATTATTGCAATGCTCTTTATTTTGGAGTCAATCAAGCTCATCGGCGTCGTCCTCAACTTGTGCAAAATGCTGCAGCTCGTATGCTGACCAATATTCGCAAACGTGATCACATCACATTAATCCTGCATTCCCTCCACTGGCTACCGGTACAAATCCGGATTCAGTTTAAACTTTTTATGTTTGTTTTTAGTGCAGTTAATGGCCTGGCACCTTGTTACCTATGTGAGAGTGTACGGTTTTACCAACATAGTAGAGCTTTACCTTCCGCTGACCAAAACTTACTAGAGGTCTCTCGAGGTGTAAACAACGGAGTGATCGTTCTTTTGCAGTGGCCGGTCCTTAACTCTGGAATACCTTGAGTTACCCGCCATCACTGTCCTGCCTTTGTTTAAAGCCAAACTTAAAACTCACATATTTAGAATGGCTTTTGATTTATAATTATTGTCTTGGTTTTGGTTATTTTATTGACATTTTATTGTATCTTAATCTGATCTTAAGAGTGATTCAGGACCAATCTCAGAGCCATATCTTAGAGAGGAGGCAGTGATTGGTTGTCCAATAAAAAAACAAAAAAAGGATCAAATCTGGTCTGTTATAAGCCTTCACTTTGTCTCTGTGATGATATTTGAGACTATATCGTGTAGGGATTACGTTCGTGACGATCATATTAGAGATACGATAAATATCTGTGTTACAAATGTAATGTAAATGTAAACATCTCTGACACAGCGCAGAAATGTCAGTGCCAAATTATATCATTTCTGCTGCTATGGTATTTCGGCGACGTTAGCGTATCTCCTAAATGCCATAGTGGCAGAATATACATGCCATTTCTCAACCGTGTTGATTATCTCTTTAATATGATTGGTCACAAAAAAAATCTCATACACAATCTAATCTGTATCATCTTATTACTTCACTGTCATTATTAAATATTGTACATTTATTCATATATTATATAATTTCTACGCTGCTAAAGAAACCTCTTAAAAGTTCTCCTCACAACTCCTAACATTTTTTGATCTTTTAAGGGTTAAGATGCTTTGTGAATAACTTTTGTCTTTACTAGGATCCTCTCTTTAATTTTAACGGGTAACAGCCAAATTTCTAAGCATTTTCTGGAGTCGATCCACGTGGACACTGGGCACAAGACAGGGGACACCCTGAACGATGTGCCAAATCATCACAGTGTGCAATATCACACATGCACACACACCCAATCACACACTATGGACAACTTGTCTCTAGACTCTACAAGCTCCACATACACAGCAACCGTGCAGAAATCAAACCCCAAACACTGGATGGGGGGTTTGAGGCAAACGTACTCTTACTAATTATATTAAATGCTTTGATCGAGTTATCAAATACAATAATAGAATACAATAGAATCCATAATGCATTAGAATGATTGCTTAATAATACCTGCCATTTGAATTACAGCTCTGTCAGTGCTGCTGTAGCAGAAAAGAAATAAACACCCTCTGACCAATCGAATTTGAGAATCTGGTTTAATCGTATTTCGAATTTCAAACGAGTAAAGCGTGTTTACGTTGCTGTCTCCCTGTAGGAGTGTTTGGGGATTCATAACGTGTCCAAATCAGCTTCGTCCATCTGCAGCGGTGTGCATTTCCTCTTCCACCCTCGCGTCCTTTACGAAATCTGTACGTTCGGCCTTCACGATCAAGCAAAAGAGGTGAGCTTCCACTTCCTCAGCAGCCAACGAGAAGCCGTCCATGATGTCAAGATGAATGTTCGGTTATGTTGACGCATTGCTTTGTAAGGCTCATAAACCTGTAATAAAGCCATGCTCTCTGTGTAATAGCAGCGAAGGTCACACTCGATGTAATGTTTGACATTGGGAAACGGCATATCGGTGCGTCCGTTACGTCGTGCCGAGCCTTGTTTGGATGAGACGGTTTGTAAGCTTGACATCATAGAGCCATCAGCTTGGTTTATGTGTGATCCAAAAGGTGAATTCGGCTGCCAAGGATCTTCTTCTGTACCTGCTAAAGGGACGATTGATGATGACTGTGTCGAGTTGGAGTAGATTTAATGAAGCACTTTACCCAGTCATTCCTGTGCTGCAGGTACACACACACACACACACACACACACACACAAGTAATACAGAGCTCACAACAAGATAATGTGGAAAATCCAGAAGTAGTCTTCATCTTTTAACACTATGAAGCTCAGCTGTAACTTAGTTTTCTGCTTTAAACAAGTTTCCTGCTAAAAGGCAATAAAACACGTTCACAGCTATTGAATATTCATGGTCCTGCCACGTCTGATTTATTTTGTTGAGGACACTCTGTAATTAGATCGTCCTGTCAGTAAAGCGTGCCTAAAGTGCTCTCTCTCATCTCCACAAAGCATATTTATTCATCTTCATGATTTTCTCGGCTGTGTCAGTGTTACGCAGGCACGGAGGATGCCCTGGGAAACAGCGTCCTGCTGAGAAGTGTGCTCTCAGATGAGATTGGAGACACGGGCTATTCCTCGGCGACTCGACTCCGCGCCGTAATCAGAATGCTCTTCACCAAACAACACGAGTGAGTTCTACTAACCGCCAATTTTGGATTCTGTACAGCAGCTCAGTTGGGGGAAAAAGTAGAAAAGTGGTGGTTGTGGGTCGCGGCACGTTCTTATTTAGTTAGATGCGCTTCTGTGGGGTTTCAGTCACTTTGTCTTTCTGATGAGGCATCTATGTTCTCCAACCACATGGTAATAAAAAGAAATTTTCCAACTGAAAGTGAGGTACTATCAGTACCTGCATGAGAAATATTGAATTTCTATAGACTGTGGTACCTGGGAGGGGTGTAAACCCAAGGCGATATCATGTGACACGATATATCAGTTCATAAGGGAACGATTCGATATTTGGCGATACCACTGTTAATCACAGTGCGATCAATGCTAACACACCATAGCAGCTTCGCTCCAGTGATCCAGTACACGGTAGCTGTATCCTTTAACCCTAGATGAAAAGATATGATGGCATTTAACATGAATAAGAAAACAATATCCTTTCAATTTTTATTTTTATTTTTTTTATTAAATCATAAAACCTTACTACCAACCTGCGTGCACTTAAATGTAACATTACACTGCGTCTCATGTCCGTGATTTAAAGGGTGAGAAGCACAGCAGCTCAACACCTGTCACCTCATTTGGTCAGCTCAGAAGACAAAAAAACGTCCCAGGCTGCTGTGGACAGCTCGATACTGTCAGCTCTGCCGTCTCTCTACGTTACCGACAAACACGTGGACGTCAGACTAGACGACTCCAAGAAGTCTTATCTTAAGGTGACCTAGAATCCTATTCCCCAGAAATATGGCGTATGACCTTTTTTTTTTTTTGTATTAACTCTAAATGTCTGTTTATAGCTGCTGTAAAAATATGAGGTCATTTCATTTATAAAAGGAATCATTCCTGAGACCTGATGATTTCCCAGTAGAATTTTCCAGTACAGCACAAAAACATTGTATACAACATTCAGGTGGTTTTGTGTTTATTTTGAGTGTCTAGTTGGTCAAAGGAATTGTTGTGAAGTCAAACAGTTGCCTTTGTCTTTGTTTTTTTTATTCTATCTTTTATTCTATTTGTTTTATTATTATTATTATTATTATTATTATTAATCAGTTTTCAGCTCATCTCTATTTATATATATATACCCAGAACATAGCTGTGGTAGTTAAACACAAAGGTACAATTAACTCTTAAACAAACAGCTCTCAATAGCCTTGTGTGGGTTTTTTTCTTTCTTTTCCATCTCTTTGCACAGGTGGAATGTGTGAATAAGCTTTTCAGTATCTTTACCTCGGAGACGGTGGATATGGTCCTGCGCAGATCCGCAGCCGAGCAGCTGGTGGTTGTTTTGCAGGGTGAGAATCATGTCGTCTCCTTCCTCTTACTCAGTCACACACTCCTGCTCGCGAGCACTCGACGCTCTGTGAAGTGTGTGTGCGCTACGAACATATTAATAGGTTGGTGTGAAGCGGAAGGGCTATAATTAGATCCAGTTTAAGATCTACCTTAGCGTAGTAGTAATATTAAAATGAATTTTCTTGTGCCTTTTACTTATTTATTTTTTTATTGGACATCATGTAATTGTTTGAGAAGCAACTCAGATTTTTAGAAATCACCAGTTTACTCAAGTTGAAGCCAATTTACAGGAACCTGAAAGGTACATCATCTTCAGCAGTTGTGCTTTCTAACAGTCTCCGGGATGCTCCGTACCTTCTTAGTAACACGACAGGCTGCTTTGTATTGTTTATTATCTTTACATTAAGGTGAGAGGAAAAATCCAGTGAAGTCAGAGAAAGGATTCTTAGGTATTGTTGTTATAATGAAAGCGTCTCCATTGCAGGTGGTTTTGTTTCAGTCGTAGCTGAATGAATGAATGAATTAATTAATTAATTAGGGGCATGGAAGCCTTTATCACCACCACATATACATTACAGCACAGTGGAATTCTTTCCTTCGCATATCCCAAATGAGGAGGTTTGGGTCACGGCACAGAGTCAGCAATGACACAGTGCCCCTGGAGCAGAGAGGGTTTGCTCAAGGGCCCAACAGTGGCAGCTTGGCAGTGCTGGGGCTTGAACCCTGTGAAGCAGTGTACATTCAAATTTTTTGGTTTTCCTACACTGGAAAACCCCAAACATGACACAGACTTGGCATGAAAAAGTGTCTTGTTAACATAAAGAGGCTGCTGAGTGAACAGTTCTGTACAGCTGCTCTAGTGTAAGTGATAACAGGAAGCTTGTTTCGCAGAGGTTCTGTTCTACCCATGTGTATAAAAATTGGATCATGTTGTGGATGTAACTGGAGTATAAATGTGCTTTTTTTTTTTTTGTGTGTGTCCCCTTTAGATACTACAGTGCACACTGTGCTGAAGAAGCAGGGACTAACGGACAAGCTCGTGTCTTTAATTACAAACAGCGTGAAAAGACACGGAGGGGTAACATACCATCGTTTCCGTTTATTTCCACAAGTAAAAAGACGCAAAAATATCAATCAGGAAACATAGACATATATGATCTATTTACTTTATGTTCAAACAAAAGGACCAGTCTTTTATTCAGCGGGTGAAAACAAACAATATATGGGAAGACATTAGAAGAGGTGCGAGAGATCCGAGCATGGCCCGGCTCTGAGCTAATAATGTCAGTCAGAGTTAATTAGAGTGTGTCGTATGACGAGGGCCTCCCCAGGCCTAACGCTGCCAGTGTTGCGGAGTGTTTTGCCCTGCTAATGAGGCTAATTACGGGGAATAATGTTCATAATGTCTGGCACTTACACACACACACAACAATCTGATAAGCCTCCGCAGCTACTTAACATTTTTATGGAATGTTACACCGTCACACATGCTGCTTATCTCTATACTTTTGCGGTTATTTTTCCTTCACCTTATAACAGAGATCCTTAAATAAGTTTGGATTGAATTAAATGATCAGATTTAAGACTGTACTGTAAATATTTTTCCTAAAATCATGATGATTATTATTATTCCAAAGCTTTTCTTTGATTTCGGTTGGAATTCACACAGCAGGTTTAACGTCAATTCTCTCGTTTTAACGTTAGTTAGTTATTATACCCGTAAGATGGACGCTCAACATCTCCAATCTAATGTTGTCGAATAATAGCAGGATTATTTTAATGTGACAAGCTGCCAGGGCGATCCTTTCTTATTAGTCCGTGGACTTGGGGATTATTTTACACTCACTTGACTCCACAGGTCGTCTTTGTTTTCCAAAAGAAAAACAAATGTAAAAAAAATTGTCAAAATAAAAGCAATTTTAAATTCAGTTAATATATGAAATAAAATGTAAAAAAAAAAAATCCATTTCAAAAAAGTAATAAAAAATGTAATTGGAGTCGTCGATCGTGTTCTCATAACCGTACGCCTTGTAATGTTTTACCGATTACCATGAATATGTTCATTCAAAGGGTTTTTTTTGTTGTTGTAGATTTACTTTTGGACAAAGTTCAAAATGATTCACGTGCAACAGTTAAACAAACCTTAACAAAAGTTAGTCGAACGTCGTTTATGGCGTATTGATTTTGGTTATAGGAAACTAAATTTACACGTTTAATGTTGTGGCCTGTTTAATTGTCAGAGCAAATCAGACAATGTGTTAAAGAAACTATTTTTTTTCTTTTCTTTGTTCTCTCACCTCCTGTAGTCTGTCGAACGTCTGTCTGAGCCGAGCGTTACGATGCTGAGGAAGTTAGTGTACGCCGATCCGTCTCTGCGTCACACTCTGGCTCAGCAACCAGATTTCCTCCTCACGCTACTCCAAGGTATAAACTACACCATGCATTAGTCCTGAGTAACACAGAGCAGCACAATTCAGTGATTTCTTATCATGTTTCAAATACTTAAAACGATCTAAAGTCAAGTTTCTAGGTTTTTTCTACCCATCCGATATTTATTTGAACATTTTAATGTACATTATTATAAAAAGTTGCATGATAATTCACCAAATAAATTATACAGTGGTGTTTTCTTAAATGGACTAAAATATTCAAAATTGAAATGAAAGAAAAATACACATAAATTTTTGATGTTAACTAAATTTAAACAAAGACTTGTTGTATTTTCACTTTTTTTTGTTTTTGTTTTTATGCGCAATTTTTTAAACACAGTCAGATATTTGGACAGTAAGACTTTTGCCTCCATACACCAGCACAATGGACTTGACATTGATTTGAAGCAATGGTGAATAAAGTGTAGACTGTAAACATTGATAGTTTTAGAATTAGAGCGTTTTTTTTTTTTTTTTGTTCACGCAATTTAAACATGCTCAGAATTATGTAATTAATTGCAACAGACATGTTTATAAATATAAGGATTTTTTTATTCTGGGATGCAAATCTTTTGCAATCAAAACATTCTGGTTCCACCGGACATCGACAAATGCCGAGTTTCCCCTCTTGAAGTGATTTGTCAGGCCTTTACTGTAGCCACCTTCAGTCGCTGCTTGTTTGAGGGTCTTTCTGGCTTCAGCTTTCAGGCTTCGGAAAGTGAAAATCAAGAACATTTCATTTCTTTGCCTTAAAAAGCCTTGGGTTGCTTTAACTGTCTGTTTTTAATCCAACCGTACACTAAAGTGTTGTTTTTGCAGCATTTGACTGAATCGGAGCTGGTGCTATAGCTCTACAGTTCACAATTCATCCCTTTACTTCTTCTATCAGCAGGCACATCATCAATAAGCACCAGTGACCCAGTTCCATTGGCAGCCACACAGTTAATCCTGCTTTCAAAGAATCTTGTACCAGAACTTGTCCGAGATGTTTACCATGTTTACTAGCAAAGTCTAATTGGGCTTTTCTGTTGTTGAGTGTTCCCAGCGGTTTGCATCTCCAGCTAAATCCTCTATATTTACATTCATGAAGGCATCTCTTGATAATGATACCCCTACCTTCTCAAGAGTGGTGTTGACTTGGCTGCAAGTTGTGAAGAGGTTTCTCTTTACCAAAGAAAGAACTATGCGATTATCCACTTCAGTGGCCTTCCATGGTCTCCCAGGCCTTTTGGAGTTGCTGAGCTCTCCAGTACGTTCCTTTTTTTTTTTTTTTTATGTTTTTTTACGAATGGAACAAATTGTTGATTTGCCAACTCCTGAATTTCCTACTGCCCTTCCTACTGCCCTTCCTACTGCCCTTCTAAAATTCATAAACATTTTACATTTATAAACATCTACACACTATGTACTTATGTGTAAAGACTGCAGAGCACTTTGCTCTCCTTTATTTGTCTTAAATTAATAATAAATGACCTAACCTCGAACCTGCAGTTTGTACCCCGTGAGCATGAAGGCACCATGTGAAAACTGTCTACAATTTTGATTGATTTAAAAACCACCGTGGTGGTGTACAGAGGGACGATTGTGTTACTGTCCAAATACTCGACACTATACCCTAAATCATTTCTGCTCAGATTACATAAAGCCACAAAGTTGTATCTCCAGGAACACAAGAGATTTTACTGCTTTAACCGACTTGTTAATTGGTCGCGTCACCTTATTTGCAGAGGAGGGCACAAGTCACACATGTGCAAGTCACAAGTAAGTCTTGAGTCATGAATGTCAAGTCAAAGTCAAGTCGAGTCTTTTTTAATATTTGTCAAGCAAGTCTCAAATGTGCGACTTAAGTCTGACTGGAGTCAAGTCATTTGACTCGAGTCCCCCAACTGCTTATTTGTAATAAGCTTTAATGCACTTTAATGAGCATTGGTAGCATTTTTTTGGCTTCATCCCCATCTTCTGCCTCTACCTTTTGAAAAGCAAATCCAATTTTTATTGATTTTTATTAGGTTAATTTCCGTTAAGTTTTTAGAAAGCACAGAGTAGTTTTTTCACAGGAAGAGAAACCGGCTGTGTCGTCCACTTACTGTTCACTCATGTTTTTTAGCGGACTAGCGAATGTGCCAGAGATGGGGGCGTTGTGTGGTGGCTATAACATGACTGACCGACCGTCTGTTCACATACAGACATGCAGGACATCACAACCCACAGTTTTCTCAGTCACTTAATACACTTTTGCTCTAACGGTTAGAGTCCAACCCCTGGAAATGGAGAAATTCAGAAGAGATTTAAATATTCAAACGATCCGCGAACGATCTAAAAAGAATCATTTCAGGGCGACAACACGATTGCACTCCACCATCCCCCACTGTAATCTGTGCTATTGAGTCCACTCCGTGTCAGAGAATGTTCATTTACTCCATCATGTCTTGTTTAATTGACATTTTTTTCAGCCTCTCTGCTGATGAAGGCCAATCAGAAAGACGTGACTGAAGCTGCAGCACTGATGTGTTTCCTGCTTTTTGATGAGATCGCGACGGTCGACGTGTGGTACGTGTAACTGTCTCGGGATTTTATTCTTTTATTCTTTTTTTTATTTAATTTTTTTATTTCCATCAATTTGGAACATTCTCAGTTTTATACACATAATACACTTCAGAGTGTTCGGCGGTTCATTAATAAAGTAAGGTTTCTTACAAAGTTTAACGAAACATTTGACAAACATTTTTTGCCAAACTACACTATAGTGAGCCACAGAAGTGACTTTAATTACCTCCTTTTTTTTTTTTTTCTTTCCCATCTTTTCCAATTGTCTTAGTTGATTTCTAGATGTTTTTTTTTCTAGATGATTCCGAGTGCACACCGAATAGTCTATTCTGAGTCAGGGTTCGAACAGCATTCACTGTCATACACTGAGTCAGGGTTCGAACAGCATTCACTGTCATACACTGAGTCAGGGTTCGAACAGCATTCACTGTCATACACTGAGTCAGGGTTCGAACAGCATTCACTGTCATACACTGAGTCAGGGTTCGAACAGCATTCACTGTCATACACTGAGTCAGGGTTCGAACAGCATTCACTGTCATACACTGAGTCAGGGTTCGAACAGCATTCACTGTCATACACTGAGTCAGGGTTCGAACAGCATTCACTGTCATACACTGAGTCAGGGTTCGAACAGCATTCACTGTCATACACTGAGTCAGGGTTTCAGCAGCAGTCGTTTGCTGTTTTTGCACAAATCCTTTACATTATCTCAGGGACCTGCTGCTAAGAAACTGTGATCACTCTAGTATTACTGCACGCAATATTGTCTGAACATACAGTATTTACGCTGGTCGCTGCTGTTTCTGTCTATTATCTTTTGTGTATTGTCTCTTTGTATTTTTTTCTATTGTCTTGTAACTGTCTTTTGTCCTGCATTGTCCTGTCTGTCTTGTTTGTCTTGTCCTGCACTGTTTGCACCAGGTTGCACAGATGCACTTTATGTATCTAGGACTAACTTACTAAGTCCTTATAGCTCTGTCTTTGTTTTATATAGCACCAGGATCCTGGAGAAACGTTGTCTCATTTCACTGTGTACTGCAACAGCTACATATGGTTAAAATGACAATAAAAGCTTCTTGACTTGACTTGAGCATGTGCTCTAAAAGTAAATCTGCCCCATAGATTTACAGTGAACTTCCAGGTTTCTTCATATCGCTTGTATTACTTATATAAATGTTTCACATTTATTTGTTATGTTTAAAAAAGCTATATTAATCATCCTAAGCGTATTATTTAGAAACCATGAAGATAGGTCTGGACTGCCATTGACGCAATAGGCTTGTGCTGAAGTCTCCAGTAGCGGACAGTTAATGTAGAACTTACTAGAACCAAATAGACTTTGTGTTAAATCTAGAACGAATTTTTCTGTATAGTAGACTGTCTGGTGTCACCCACATGACGAAGGGTTTCCTTTGAGTGTTTGAAGGGTTCTTCTTCACGTCGTCACCTCATGCTCATTAGAGATCTTTTTTTTGTTGTTGTTGTTTTTTCTCATCAGTTTATGCATTTCTGTGATGGAGCTTTTTGACGACGTCTTTTTGATGAGAATTCTTACAAGAACCGAATTATCATATCGGAGTGTTCTTTTCTTTTCTTTTCTTTTTTTTCTGAGATTAATGCATGAAGGGTTAATGCGTGTTATGTGTTTGTCATGTATTTGTCATCAGTACTGGAAAAGCTGACACGGATCCAGCCCTCGCTCCGTTCTCTCTGCCGGTCTGCATCATCAGAAGGTAAGCACAATGTGAAACACCTTCCAGTTACGACAGTTTGTTATAACGAACAAATTTGCTTCGCAGGAAATGTTAGGAGTTTCTTCACATAGCAGTGGGGTTTTTTTTTTATATATTAATTGGCATTCAAGTGAAACCCTCTCAACACCGAGACACGTTCAAGCTTCTGCAAAGACCTTTTTAAAGCACAGATTAAATGACTGGGACGCTGTCCTCTGCGCTCTAGCTTATGTACATGAATAATCATTCCAGCATGGTAATAAAGAGTAATAATAAGTTTAAATGATGCCGCTTATATACTTAAACGTGAAGGATAAGTTGTGGTAAGATCCGGATCTTTCGAGACAAAAAAAAAGAAATGAAAAAGTTCTCTTGGAACGTCGACAAAGCCACAACTCTGATGGGTTTAGTTCCTTTATCCGTCTCTGAACATCCGATAGTCTACGTCGCAAATCAAGTTTATAATCATCAAATGCTTTTAAAAGGTTTAAAATGACAAGTGTTGTATTTGTGCTGTTTGTGGCATCACCACATCCTCGTTTTTCACTACTACAGGTATCCACATAAACATACGGTCATAAAATGTCCTTTTGTTTTTGTGCAGGTATAATCTGCCGTTTCACGCTGCGTCTCATCACGCTGTAAGTCCCAACTGCATCGTTCTGCCTCTTTATACTGATCTGATGGAGCTGAGAGCTGCCAAGGAGGCGCTGAGCTTCAGCTGGAACCGGGCCTGGCACTGCGGCACAGACGCGCTGCTCACACACCCGAGAGACAACACCGCTCACACACCTGAGTAAGACACTGCTCACTCTAGGTATCAGTGGCTTCAGGGTTACGTCAGGTTAATCTATCCTATGGTCACTGTGAAGGCGACACTGACATGTGTTTGTGCGTGCGTGTGGTGGGTGAACGGATCAGATGTAGAATCATCTAAATTTTGATGTTACTTCACCACTCAAAGTTTATCAGCATGGCTTTTTGGACAAGAGTTCATCAGCAAGCAAAGTCTGTCATTGTCATGCAGTGAAATAAATGTCAGTACTTTGATTTGCTGGATCGAGAATTATTTTATAAGCAGCAAGCTGTGGTGTTAATTTGAACAATGATCAATTAAGTCTCATGACATACGGCTAAGTTTGGTGACCCGTACTCAGAGTTTGTTCTCTGCGTTTAACCCATCCAAAGTGCACACACACACACACACCCAGCAGTGAACACACACCCAGCAGTGAACACACACCCAGCAGTGAACACACACCCAGCAGTGAACACACA